>NW_023995356.1:105000-117927 GCF_015586225.1 Lucilia sericata | reverse complement strand
AGGCCCTTTGATAAACCATTACTGTTGTGAGACAAGCGAGACTGCTCTCTCATTTAAGGTATTAATTGAAATTATGTATAAAACTTTTCCTACAAGTGGGATGGAACGGATATAGAATAAATGAGTACCAAAACCTAGAACTACTAGACTTCGAGAGATTTAATTTGATAACAATTTTCTCGTTTTCATTTGTTATTATCAAGTTTGATGCAAATAGGATTAAATCTTCGGCTAGACATTTAGAGAACATTCAGAAACTACATACATAGAGGTGCTTGACTCTTTCCAATTTACTTACCTTTCCCAAAACACTCTCCTCCATAATAAGATTATTCTTAAAAACTTTTGGATAAAACTTATCCAAACTGGTATCCATAACTTCCATACAAATCCATACATCACCCTCACGAAATAGGGCACCATAGAAGTGCACCGTATAAGGGCAATCGCTGGAACGCATCGATATATCCAAATCCATAAGTAAACGTTTTTGTTCTTTACGATTGACGGTAGCAGTAATGCGTTTCACCGCCATTACCGTACCGGTTTGTTCGTGACGCATTTTCTCAACAATACCATAGGCGCCACGACCCAAATCGCAAATTTTCTCTAGACTATCAGCATCAATTTCGAAGGTTCGATCTCCAATTTGTATAGTAGTGCTAGAATCTAAATTACGGGGGAGGAACTCTAAAAAACAAAACGAATAACTTTAAATACTTTCTAAATATCAAAAGAAAGAAAAAACTTACAATTCTGGTTCCGGTTCTTTTTGTATGGTCATATGAAGTTTTGGTCTTGGTCGGGACATTTTGTGGCTGTTGTTTATAATTTATTCTGTGTTCCTAAATAAACTTAAAGTATTTTACGTTTCTTCCCTCTCTGTTATTCGTAGTATTATTTAAAGATTGTATTGAATGGCGGTGCGTTCGTAATGTGCAGCAGCAGCAAAACGTCACTTTTTGAACAAATTGTACTTTTTTAATTTTTCTTATTTATATTATTTTTTAATATTTCGTTTATAACTTTATATTATTTAATTCTATTCGATTGTTTCGTTAACTTTATTTTTCTTTTTCATACACTTTATTAATTTTACTTAATTTTTTTCTTCAGTGCAAATTTTTTGAGTGTGGGCCGTTTTTATAGGCTTGTTGAGTTTTCAATAAGTTTTGGATATTTCTTTTTTTTATTTTTACCTTTTTTGGTACTATTTTAAGAAAACATTATGTCGGCGTGTTGTGTTTAACACTTGCTATTTTGAATAGCTAAATTCTTAATTTGTTAATACAATGTTTTAATTTATTTTGTAAATATCTGCAAATATTAATAAAAATTTATAATTTCTTGTAGAAGTTTTCGTTAAAAAAATAGATTTTCTATAGTTTTTTGACAAAGCAGATTATTTTATCGTGTTTCGTTTCGTTGCTCGTTCGATTTTTTTAATTTCTTTTTGTTATTCATATTTATTGTGGATTTTTTGTGTTATCATGACATTTAGGTGTCAAAAAAGCATTGCCAGACTAAAACAATGGTGTGTTTAGTAAGTTTAATAGTGAAGAGATTTGTCCGTTATTTTTCATAAGAGAAGTAAGTACATAAGTTTGCTCTATAATCTATACTTTTGTCGGTTCTAAAATATATTCAAAAAGATTTTATATATAACAAATATCTTCCAAAACACTGCTTTTCAATCCCATTTTTCTTTCACAAAAAACCCATTTTTCTTTCACAAAAAATAGCAGAACATTTTGCCACCTTACAGTTGTTATTAAGCCGCCACCACTTTTTGTGTCAGCATGCAACGCCGTAATTTTTTGTAGACTTAGATCTTTGCCGACCACGACATACAAAAAGTAAATAAATTAATTTTTTAAATCCTGATCTTTATTATATTATAAATAAATACATTTCCTAAAGAAAATGAACAAAATGAAGAAGCCCAAATCTCTAAGGCCACCTATGCCAATTGTAACTCCTACCGTCAAATCTAATAACAGCGATACTGATTCACAATTTGAGTTGGAACTTTGCTGGTGTGTTCATCAGCTGGAGAATGCTTTAAATTCGGGAAAGTTATCACAAAAAGTGGGTAAGTAGGGAAATTAGAAATGTTTCTATACATTATGAGTATTAGTTTAATGTCTCCAAACTTTCGTCTTAACAGCTGAAGATACTATTAAGAATTTAAAAGTTCTTAAAGGTAATAGTGCTCCTTTGATTAAAAAGCGGCAGGTTATGAAAGCTGCCATGGGCGATTACCCGGGCCAAGATGAAAGAGGAGGAAAAGAAAATGAGTTTAGGTAAGTGCAATAGGAAAGACAAAAAATAAAAACAGTTTTGTCTATCTGAAAAACATCGACAAGAAGACCATGTGGATGTTAACTGCAAAAACTAAATGATCATAGTTTGGGCGATCCACCAGCTATTTGGGATAAAGCTTTCATATATTCAAAGAACAGGACGAAGATAATAAGATATTTTCAATAAAATAACAAAATTAGTATTTTAAATTCTTCGGATCTTCCAATTATTGTTTATGAAAATAAATCTAACTTAATATTTACTACTTCTTTTCAGCTCCTAAACAAATCAAATTTACAAATTCTACTGAAGTAAATAAAAAATCTAGTTTTGTAAAAAAATCCGCCATCTTAACATCGGGTTAAAGATTTTAAATTTAATTTTAATCCCAGCAACGCTGTAGAAAATCAAACACAAGAATCGGAACAACAACCTAAGGAAACAACAGATGCTAGTAACTTTAAAGCAACCAATTTACAGTTGACTTCTGGCAGTGGGTTTAAGTTTAATTTTGCAATAGATGAAGTTAATAATGAAATTAAATTTGATGAATTATCTATCAAATAAAACTGCAAAAACTTAAGTTTTTTTTTTAAATATTATTATAAAAAGAGTACTTTTTATTATAAAAAGAGTATTTTATTATTGTTTTTATTAGTTTATTATTATAATATATTTAGAGAGCTACAGAATTATTAAATTATATACATTTTATAAAACACATTTATAACTTCTCACTCTTAAGCCGAAAGAAACATATCAGTGATATGATATCACAAATCTTAAAATTAAAAAAAAAAAAAACGTTTAGTGTTGAACTTAAGCTTTGCTTTTAATTTTAAAACATTAGCTGGTTTAAATGCTAATATTACCATTTTCATGCAGTAATGTTTCTAAATTTATTTTGTAACTTGTTTCCAAATTTTAATGGTTTATTTAATATCAGACCTTTCCGCTTAACCTGCTAATTATAGATTAATTGACTAACAGGCCTTTTAAACCTTATCTAAAGATAATATAAACTTTAACTAAAGAACTAAATATATACTTTAAATCTTAATAATTTTTCATTTAAAATTAAAAGTATCCCTTAAACTACATGCTATAAACTCCCAGTTTTGTGGGCGACACGGCCTTAACATTATTATAAAGTATTTCCAATTGTTTTTTATACTCAAATGGAAACTTTTCAAACAAATGACTAATGTAACGATTCACCTGCCAATCCAGCAGTTCAGCATCGAATTGTTTACTTTCCAATTGCATTTGCAAATCAGAATAAAAATCACAAAATAATACCGGCTCTTGATTTTCCGTAGACTTGCGTGTGCTGCAATATTGAAAACGTTTCAAAAGATCGGCTTTCAATTGAGGATCATTGTCGGTAAAGCGTGAAGCCAAAGGTGTCTAAGAATATAAAAAGTTGAATCAAAATAAATAAACGTTATCCTTTAATATATTTTCATTTAAATTTACCTGCTGTTGTATAATCTTATTCTGGTATTGTGAAATCTCCTGCCTTAATTTACTGACCTCTTTGATTTCTCTTAGCATGTATTTAACAAAACCGAATAATTTAGTAGCATCTGTATCCAATGGCTCCAAACATTCAATGTATTGACGCATTTTTAAAGAATTATTAAACATGGACACATCCAGTTTTTCGGCCATGTGAAAATTTTCTCTGGCCCTTTTAAAGTCATGCTTTAAAGCCAGTAGTGTAGCTAAAGCTATGTAATTTTCACCATGTTTCGGACCATATTTAATAGCCTCATTCAAAATTGTCTCTGCATCATCCCACAGCTTAGCCCTTACCAAAATTGTGCCTAAACTAAGTAGCGGAATATCTTTACTCTCTTCAGGAGCCAGCATTACCGAGAGACGAGCACAGTCTAGGGCATTTTTGGCATGACCCGTTAAACGCCAATAGTAGGAACCCAGCATATGGAATTTCCATGAAGTGGGATTATTAGCCAGACCTTTAACCGAAATCTCGTGTATGGTCTCGGTAACACTTTCGGCATCTTTCAAACCCACTTCTTGTTTTAATAGATTCTCTTCACGTTCTATACTCAACGTTTTTAAAGTATCTGCTTTGAAACTTTTCAAGTGAGCATATTTATCACGTGACGTCTGCAGTTCAGCATAATCCCGGCAAATGGGATCCACTCCCTTCGACTCCTTTCTTGTTTCCAGTTTTTCGGGAAATTTCAGCCTTTTCATGGACGCCCCCGTAGTACGCAAATAATCACTTAAACCCGTCATTTTCACATACATTCTCACACATTTGGAACGTTCCAATATGATCTGCAACAACTGGTCTGTTATGACAATATGATCATCTAATGTACTGCGTTTACGTTGCATTTTTCGAAACGCCTCTTCGGCACTTTCCGTGTAACGTATTTGTTCTATAAAACTATAAAGATTATCCGGCTGTCTTAAATGAAAGGGGGAGTCGAGGCGCCTTTTGATGATACCATCATCTTTTAGTGCATAATGATTTGTGGTACCCGCCTTTTGGCTTTGTGACAATACTAGGGTCAGCACTATAAAAAGCCACATTTTATTTTCGTTTACACTTACATTACTCGTTTTTGGAATAATTTTAATTTATTTTTTATTGATTACATTTACATCAGACTAAAAAACACATTTTGATGCACAACCACAGACAGAATTGTTTTCATTAATAAAAATAAAAGAAGAACAAAACAATCACTGATAAGAAATGTAGAGATGCCATAACTTTTGTTTTACTAAATATCATATTTTAAAAAGGAGAAAAAACTGATAAGAAATATAGAGATGCCACTCTTTCATGTTTTGTACAAAGCTCGATTTGAACGATTATTGATTCAACTATAGAAATTCAATGTATACGTAATGGACAATTTAAAATGAAAAGGATCTGTGTAAAAAATTAATTTACCTGTAAAAATATTACAGAATTTGTTCGAACATTCAAATATTAAAAACTTAATGGAAACACCTTGAAGAGGTTTACGCAAATCTAGTAGATTTCTAGTCAGTGGAAACATTTTAAAAACCGAATCCATAAAAAAGCAAACATAAATATATATTTATTTCAAGCGATTTCCCAACAAACACCTTTAGAGATTTTCATTACTCAACCCCTATGTTAACAACACTGTTTAGTTTGCAATTCCATTACCATCAAACTGACGTGACGGCAAAAATATTTTCGATAATAAAAAAAAATTGCTTAAAATGTAAATTTTTGTGGAAATTAATAGACGAAAACCACGTATATCAAGTGAAAATAAGTGAACAAAAATTAACTTTGCTTATTTAAGAAATTTTCGTTAGATTTTAAACGAGTTTTGAGAACACGGTAAAAAAATCAAACAAAAAGAAAAATACTTTGATTGTGCTGCTGCTGCCGACCGACCGACTCCAAAAGAAAAAATATATATTATATACGAAAAAAGTGAGTGTGTTTTATGAAACGCAGCTAATATTTGGTATAAAAAAGAACAATAGTATTTTTATTATACTAATTATCATTATAACAAACATATTTTGTTATAAATGTATACTTTAAAACATGATTAATTTCGCATAATCTCTATGAAAATATCAAATATATATGTATTTTTTTGTAGCGGTATAAATAAGTAAAAAGAAAGAAAAAATAGTGTAAAAGGAAAATAGAAAAAATATAAGTTAGTAACCCGCTGCTGGCGTCACTGCATTTGCAAATTTTTGACAGCAATTGCAGCCGTTTTTAGATATTCTTTTGTATCTTAAGCAAAATCGCTAAATTAGTACTACTATTAGTTGCAACAAAACTGTTTTTTCTCATACCTTCATACTTGTTTAATTGTATGAAATTTCTGAAAACAACACAGTGCATTGACTTAGAAAAATATTTGGCTAAAATAAAGACGGTTACCAAAAAAAAAAAAATCATGTCTGATATTAATTCTAACATAAAAAATATTTTCATTTTCGATATAAATTGTTTTTGTAATTTCAATAATTTGTATGAAAATATTTTCAACGCAAAGTTATAATAAGCTGGTAAGATAAGAGGGGCACTCGAAAAACGAGGTGCGTACGTTTGTGCTTTTTAATTCATTTACGAGCAGTATTAATTGGTGTCATTTCATCACAATCTTTAGCAATGTTATGCCAAATTTCATCTTCATTGTATTCTTAATTTGTCTAATAATGGAGAATTTGTAAAACTAACGAAAATGGATCTTCGAAATTTTGTAAAATATTTAATACCTATTTCCACTCTTAGAAAGTAAATTCCCCGAAATATATATATTTTTTATTATCTAACTTGAAAGGAATAGTTGACTATATTGATACAAGTCACTTTTTCATCCAAAATGTTTATTTTTTACGCCGTAGGAATTATTAATAAAATATTAAATTATAACAGCTACATGGGTTTTCAAAGTACCCAATTTTCTATTTTTAAAACTGCACCGTATTTGATCCCATATTTAAGAATTCAATCAATAGTCAATTCAAAATATAAAGAAATTTGAAAAAGTTGCAAATTTCGTTGAAAAATCGACAAAATGTGTAAAAAAAGAACTAAGAACTAATGAAATTGAATTTTAAGTTAATCAATCAACAAAATTGTAAGATATTTGTTGGTAATAAACTTGAACATTAATGTTATTACTTATATAAAACGATTTTTACAATGAACACGTAGCATATTTTTCGAGTGCACTCTTTATTTCTAATCTGAATTTAAACTAAGCTTTTACTTATCAAATGTATGCAATTTTAACATTGACATTATTAAACGGTCCATATTTTGTAACACAAAGTTCAAAAAATACGAATTTTGAGTTTAACCATTCTTATAGTAAATGATCGATTTATGTAAAGGCTACCTTCTGAAAAAAAAAATAATTAAAGGCAATATCTAATTATAGAGGTTTTTAACTCTCAGTTGACATAATGAATATTGTCAATAAAGATATCTCTACTTTGTTATTTTACGTCTCAAATATATCGAAAAACTAGGTTTTTCAATCTTTAAGTCACAATATCTGGAAAATATGACGCTATGAAGAAATTCTGAGGCTAGATTCGGATTCTGCGTTGCTCAGCTCTTTGGAAAAGTATACATTGGCCTCTTTTTATCCATTCACCAGCTTTTATGTTTTGTTTGTTATAACAGCAAGTCTTTACCTGAACCTTCAAAACTACCAATAGATTCTCTGAGAGTTTTGAGTTAGGACATTTTGAAGGACAGTCAACAAATTTGCTACTCTTAGACCAACTTTGCCACGGTTTTAAGTTCATTATCATACTGAAAATCGGATAAAAATTGCGTGTCTTTTTGCTATAATCAACCCTATGATTCAATTGGTTGGCTACGAATGTTTCAGGAAGTAAAGCAGTCCAATTTTATTTCTGTTTTGACATCAAAAAAACATGACCACAGCCACATTCATTTTTTCATAAGTTTTATTAAATTTTAGGTAGGATATTGTAAGAAATTATGCCATATTAATAAAAATCCGTTTTAATTAAAGACGGGTCCAAATTTTTCTTCTTAAATTCAGACAGAATATTCTAGATTAAAAGACGGGAAGAAAAAAATATATTATAACCACTTTAGCAAAGGCCCAATAAAGCATGGAGAGCAAAATGATGGGCTGTGATCTTGTTTCTTCGCGAATAGAGTTAGTCTAGATGTTAATATAAAAATACAATTAAATTTCTTGTAATAGCTCTCAATTTTTTTTTAATTTCCCTACAAAAACTTTTAATTCAAATCCTTTAAAGAAGCTGTTAGGCGTTTTAAAATATAAGGTCGGAACTCGCTGTTTAAAAAACATAGCAGCTGGTGAATCCAAGTAGGAATCTTTACCAACTACACTAGTAACTAAAGCTCATAGATTGCATTATATTATTTGGAACTTAAAAGGAAAAAAGATTTTCATACGAAGTGCAAATAGTAGTTGTTTCGAACAATACTGTATATATTAACAGCTAAAAGATGAAAATGTGTAAAATTGGTTGACAATTTTCAAAATTACCTAAGTAGAGAAAATTATTAAAAAGATTCATCGTTAGCCTCTTTAATTGAAAATTTTTGGTTTCCCTATTTACACATGTTTGACACTGTTACAACACACTGTGAATAGGTTTGTTTGATTCATGTTCAAATATGTTTCAAACCTCGTCTCAAATCCTACACGTTCGTTTGAACGTTTGTTGCTGTATAATTATTTCACAAAAAGCACAATGAAAATTGCGAAAACGTAAAAAAGAATTGAAAAAAATTTTGACAGATAAAGAATATCAAGCATAAAAGAAAAATCGCAAAAGTTCAAAAAGAACATAGAACGAACACATTTTCGCCAACATTGTGTGTGGAAGAAGGAAGAGATTTGTGCAGAAGTAGCACAATATTTTTATTAATTTCTATTAATTTTTCCACATTTAAAAGTTTAAGCATTAGAAAAACTAATAATTAAATTGGCATTTAAAAAGTCAAATAAAAAATAATATATTTTCTTATTCTCTTCTATTTTTTTTTGTGTGCTGAAAATTTGCTTGTGGTATTGTTGCTGTTGTTCTTCATTGACGTTTATACAATAATTCTTGGTGGGTGCGTGCATATCCTCCTCTATACAACATCATCTTCATCATTATAATCATCGTTGTCGTTTTTCCAAAGGTCGTCCGTCACAAAACAACAAAAGAAGAAAAGCAATCAAAACAACGAGGTAGAAAAACTAAACTAAAAAACGAGATTCACTCTACTCATACACAAGATACAACCAGAAGAAATACAAAAACGAAAATAATACAGAAAAAAAATCAAGAAAAAAATAATTGTGGAAGTTTTGCACCAAGAACTATACATAAGAAAATCTTCTTTGAGTATTGTAAGAAAATTGCATTCATTATTAATTTCTGTTACAAAGAATATAAAACGCAATTCCTTTTGGTCGAGTAACCAGCGAGAACGCATTGTGTCACAAGGGAAGCAGGCAGAAAAAGAAAATTAAAACAAAATAAAGCAAAAAAAGAAGAAAAACAAAACGCCATTCAAGTGTGAGTAGCAAAGAAAATGGAAATTGAGCCAGATCAATCGATGGAAGCTATGGACATACAAGAAATCGATTCTTTACCCGGTGCTGAGTTACATCAACAACAGCATCTTCAGAAATTACATTTGCCACCCACGGCGGGCGGTCAACAACAATTGCCCAATGAGAATGGTAATGTACCACCCCAGCAGCTATTAGCCGACTCTGGTTCACCCTATACAAACGAGCAAGAAATGACAGCGCTCGACGACGGTCCCAAAGAGGACGAATTCCGTTCGGAAGCCACCTTCTCGTATACGGTGGAAAAAATTGCCCAACTCAAGACACAACAGCTATCGCCACCTGTGTATGTGCGCATGTTACCCTGGAAAATCATGGTCATACCCAATGAGCGGGCTCTAGGCTTCTTTCTACAGTGTAATGGTGAAAATGATTCACCCTCGTGGTCTTGCAATGCCATTGCCGATCTGCGTTTGAAGAGTCATAAGCCGGGTGCTAAACCCTTCTCACGTATGCGCATCAAACATCTGTTCTATGCCAAGGAGAATGACTACGGTTATTCGAATTTCATTACCTGGCAAGAACTGCAAGATCCTGAAAATTGTTACATCCACAATGGCGCCATTACTTTAGAAGTATTTGTTCACGCCGATGCTCCTCATGGTGTTCTCTGGGATTCTAAGAAACATACGGGCTATGTGGGTCTCAAGAATCAAGGCGCCACCTGTTACATGAATTCCCTCCTACAGACTCTATACTTCACCAATCAACTACGTAGAGCCGTCTACAAAATACCCACTGAGGCAGACGATAGCACCAAATCGGTAGGTCTTTCACTGCAGCGCGTTTTCCATGAACTACAATTCAGTGATAAACCAGTCGGCACCAAAAAACTAACAAAGTCTTTTGGTTGGGAAACACTCGATTCGTTTATGCAACACGATGTTCAAGAATTTCTACGTGTTCTACTCGATAAGTTGGAGTCGAAGATGAAGGGCACCAATTTAGAAGGTACCATTCCGGGTTTGTTCGAAGGCAAAATGTCTTCGTACATCAAGTGTAAGAATGTCGATTATAATAGTACTCGCTACGAAACATTCTACGATATACAATTGAATATTAAGGATAAAAAGGATATTTATGAATCATTTCAAGATTATATAACACCAGAAACATTGGAGGGAGATAATAAATATGATGCCGGCGTTCATGGTTTACAGGTGAGTGGTCAAGCGAGTCAGATATTATTGTGTTATTTTGTTGGTGTAGTTATGTAATTGGTTAGTTTAGTTTTTCGGATTAAAGCGGAGTAACTCGTAATGGATAAAGAAATTGTTTACATTTAATACATTTCGAAGGCAGTTTCTTTCGATTCGTAATATCTTCATTCATTTGTCTATAAAACTGTACTTAGAGCAAAACTGATGAAATTGTAAAAAATAATAGTGGGACGTACTGGATAATTATTCTCGTACAACAAATTTATCTGCTGGTTTAGGTTTTTACACAAGAAGTATTTTAATAATTTGTTTGATTTCTTCTTAAAATAAATGCATGACAATGTGAGCCCTACACTGTTTTAAAGGAGATTATATAGAGCTACCTCAGTAAGGGTGCTATTTAGCTCAATGGGCTCATTTCAAAGATCCCTTTTTCGTATAAAAGTTAGACTATATGTTATAGCTTTTAAAATTATGTATTTATAATTATTATTTATCTCTCCCATTAGGAAGCCAACAAGGGTGTACATTTCACTTCATTCCCGCCAGTTTTACACTTGCATTTAATGCGTTTTCAATACGATCCCGTTACCGATAGTTCGATTAAATATAACGATCGCTTTCAATTCTATGAACAAATCGATCTTGATCGTTTTCTCGAGAAAGAAGGCGATACTAAGGCAGAATACATATTACATGCTGTTTTAGTGCATTCGGGTGATAATCATGGAGGTCACTATGTTGTCTTTATTAATCCCAAATGTGATGGTAAATGGTATAAGTTTGATGATGATGTGGTATGCAGCTGTAGGAAAAATGAAGCAATCGAAATGAATTATGGTGGAATGGATGAGGAAGTATCGTTCCATGCTAAATGTAGCAATGCTTATATGTTGGTCTACATACGAAAGTCGGAAATTGAACGTGTACTCAGCGATATACCGGAACATGATATACCCAGTGAACTAGTCGAACGTTTGGATTTGGAGAAACGCATTGAGATGGCACGGCGCAAAGAACGCAGCGAGGCTAATTTGTATGTATCCATACATGTAATACTGGAGGAGTATTTTGAGGCCCAGCAAAAGCGACGTCTCTTTGACTTGGACAAGGTGCACCAGCGATTATTCAAAATGAAACAGACCCAGACTATTGAGGAAATGATGGATCAATTTGTTAGATCATTTTGTGTACCTAAGGAACGCATGCGTGTTTGGATAATGTACGTTACACAAACACAAAAGTTTCTTTATTTCGATTTCCAGCGAGAGGGTAATCGCTCGATTGAACAAATCGCTAGTTCACAGAAACCCTGGGTTATATTTTTGGAATTGGCTCCACCCGATAAGCCAAGTCGTGCACTGCCGACATTTGATCCCAAAAAAGAAGTTTTAATCTTTTTCAAGTATTATGATGCCCGCAACAAGCGACTCAACTATATAGGTTGTTCTCAGCAGCCATTGGGCAAGCGGCTAGTTGAACTAGTGCCCGATATTAACACACACTTGGGCTTTGAGCGCGACACCGAATTGACTGTATTTGATGAGTGTAACGATCAAAAGATCACCAATTTGAATGAATCGTTAGAGACCGTTTTGTGTTTACATCCCGACAACGCTGATCGCGGCAGTCTCCAGGGTTATATTTTGATTTTCGAAAAGGAACATATTGATCCGAAATTGGAATTACCCACGGTCATTGATTACTTTAACGATTTGGTGTATCGAGTGGAAATAACATTCTGCGACAAAACCAATCCAAACGAACCGGAAATTGTGCTAGAGCTTTCGAATCGTTATACATACGATCAAATGGCACAAGCTGTGGCCGAGCGTTTAAATACAGATCCAAATAAATTGCAGTTCTTTACTTGTACCGGTAGCTACAAGGATCAACCAGGCACTGCGATTCAATATAACCAGAAAGTGAGTTTTGGAATTTGATGGTTATTTATATATCTATCTAGTGATCTATTCAGCTAGATATTGTTCTATTTATTAATTTATATATTTTGTTCTTTTTAGGGTTGTCTTAAAGATATGTTAGTGTCCACTAAGCAAAGCAATACCAAAAAGCTTTTCTATCAAAGACTGTCGCTCAGCATCCATGAACTTGACAATAAGAAACAATTCAAATGCATTTGGGTTTCAAATGACCTTAAGGAGGAAAAAGAATTGGTATTGTATCCCAATAAAAACGATACAGTTAAGGGTTTATTGGATGAAGCCGCCAAGAAGATACAATTCTCCGAGAACAGCTCAAAGAAGTTGCGTCTTTTGAAGGTGAATAATCACAAGATTTCTACGATTTTCAAAGAGGACATACCGCTTGAATCTCTGCAAAAGACC
>NW_023995356.1:0-100000 GCF_015586225.1 Lucilia sericata | reverse complement strand
GTTTTTGTTGTTGGCAGCAATTAAAGATAGATTGTCTTTGTTGAGACCCGCTCCTAAAGAACCGTCTGTAATGGCTAAAGGTTTCTCGGGGCCCTCCAAAGCAGCCATACCTGTACCAGCATTACCATTAGCATATTTCTTTGCCTCTGCAGCTTGGGCAGCACGATCGAATACCAAACCATAACTATCACGTGCCTTAATGGATTTTCTAATCTTTTCTCTAGCAAATACAATAAAAACTAATTGTAATTAATGATCCTTTAAGGAAAAGCATGGATACACTTACAATTTTTCATCAATTTCTGGTAAAGCTCCCTGATTTGAAACGAACATATCATGGGTTCTTTTCAAGGAACGAAATATTAATGTATGAACACTGTGTCGCTGAACTTCTTCCATGTCTGTTATAAGTTATTTTCTTTTAAAATTATTAATTTTTAACAAATTTTCCCAAAAAAATAAAAGCGGCTTTCATTGAGAGACCTGCGCCGACAAACATTAACAACGGCGGCAGCAGACACAAAAACTTCAGCGGCGGCTTCAACTCAGCTGTCAGCCTACAACAAAAAATTTTGGAACAAATATTTTAAAATCGGGATTTATCGGCGACTTGGCTTTGAGCCGAATCGGCACAGGTTTCTGCTTTCTTTGTATATTCACTAAGTAATGATAACAAGCAAACTTTTACACAGAGTTGCATTTTTGTATGTGATAGCATAAATTGACACATAGATGTCACTTTTAGTGTACTAAAAAATTTAATTTACTGAAGTAACCAACTTTATTTACATAACTCTTGTGCTCCATCGATGTTAATGAAAAATATTTGGAGTTTGTAGTTTTTGTTTTCTTTTTTTGTATATTTTTACTTTGTTTTGTTTTATTGTTGTTGTTCTTGGTGTTTTTTGTTTCTTGTTTTTTAAAACTTTTTTATTTTTTAAATTATTATGAATTAGCAGGCACTGGTGAACCGGCTGCCGCATTACTTGATGACAATGATGCAGATGTTGGTGATGAAGCTGACGAAGTACTACTACCCATAACAGCAACAACATTACTATCTTGCGATGATGCTCTGTTAATAATAAAATTTTCAATCTAAAAAAAAAACAGAAGAAAGAAATAAAATAAACAAAATAATAAAAATGAAAAAATATAATAGTAATGTAATGAATGGACAAAAGTATGTTAAATAAAATCAATTCTTATATTTATATAGAAAAATTCTTTATTTATAAATCATCATCACATCTAGTTTTTACCATTTTCTTAATATAGTTGCATAAACTTTTATTATTTGATGTTGAGACAACGTTTTCCGCCCTATATGGTGGTGTTATGGTGACTTCATTAAATATTTGTATATTTAAACCTTGCCAAGAGACTTCATTATGCTGGAATTCGAAAACAAAATATCAATAACTATTATTATAAACTTAAATTTAAATATTAAAGCACACATAAGGATTGAAAAGAATGATATTTAACCGTTAAAAAATTTTAATTTTGAACATATAAGGAGTTGTTGGACTCAAATAAATAAAAGCAATAATTTTATAATATTCGTACATTTTTTAGAAAATCTCAAGGAAAACTTTAATATTTAAACCTATATTCTCTGCCTTATGTGTACATAGTTTAACATTCAAAACAAACCTTAAATTGCTTAGCAATCACTCTGTATAATTCTTGTGCCTCTGGGCTAACATCAGCATTTTTCGACTTGAGATACGTTTGTCGATGTTGCACTGTTTTGCGTAGTCGTAATTTCAACTAAAAAAAAAAACAAAGAAAATACTATTATTAAGCACATATTTATAACTTAAAAAAATAATAATTTTAGTATATTATACTATTTTAGGTCACTTATATATTTGCTGTTGTTGTTTGTTTTACTTACTTGTTCCAAATTCAATTTCTGGGGATCATCAACATAGTTACCATTACACTCCTTGACCACTTGAACATTGCTGCATAGAGATAGATTCAAGACATGAACATCATTTAAATTTTCAGCATTCTTTGAACGACATTCTATTATAGTTAAATATTGAGGTTAAGGAAAGATACCAAGGTTTTAAAATGTTTGAAATACGGTTTTTTTAAATTAAAAATATAAAGAACTCAGTAGATATGTTTACTGAAATTAGGGGTATAAAATGTTGTCTAGTAAGTATGTTATGAAGTAAGTAAGTAAGTAAGTAAGTAAGTAAGTAAGTAAGTAAGTAAGTAAGTAAGTAAGTAAGTAAGTAAGTAAGTAAGTAAGTAAGTAAGTAAGTAAGTAAGTAAGTAAGTAAGTAAGTTAAGTAAGTAAGTAAGTAAGTAAGTAAGTAAGTAAGTAAGTAAGTAAGTAAGTAAGTAAGTAAGTAAGTAAGTAAGTAAGTAAGTAAGTAAGTAAGTAAGTAAGTAAGTAAGTAAGTAAGTAAGTAAGTAAGTAAGTAAGTAAGTAAGTAAGTAAGTAAGTAAGTAAGTAAGTAAGTAAGTAAGTAAGTAAGTAAGTAAGTAAGTAAGTAAGTAAGTAAGTAAGTAAGTAAGTAAGTAAGTAAGTAAGTAAGTAAGTAAGTAAGTAAGTAAGTAAGTAAGTAAGTAAGTAAGTAAGTAAGTAAGTAAGTAAGTAAGTAAGTAAGTAAGTAAGTAAGTAAGTAAGTAAGTAAGTAAGTAAGTAAGTAAGTAAGTAAGTAAGTAAGTAAGTAAGTAAGTAAGTAAGTAAGTAAGTAAGTAAGTAAGTAAGTAAGTAAGTAAGTAAGTAAGTAAGTAAGTAAGTAAGTAAGTAAGTAAGTAAGTAAGTAAGTAAGTAAGTAAGTGAGTGAGTGAGTAAGTAAGTAAGTAAGTAAGTAAGTAAGTAAGTAAGTAAGTAAGTAAGTAAGTAAGTGATCTTCAAATCTAAAGCTTAAAACAATATCTAATCTTTGGGTTAAGATACAAATCTCAAGTAAGTTTGAAGAGATAACAGAACTTTTTAAATAAAAAGAAAATCAGATGTAGAAATTCTAAGGCAAGATTCGGTTTTAGAGCTGCTATACCCTTCAAACAAAATTACCTTGGTCTATAGGGCAACTTTTATTTTGTTACTTTAGGTGATTTAGGTCAATCAATTTAAAGGATCTTCATAGAGCCTAATGTAAGCTGCTATAAAAGCTTCAATGTTGTCGAGAGTTCTATCGTACAGAAAACACTTCAGTTCATACTTTTGCTAAATTTTGGACAAGTATGACTGATGAAGATGCGTTCAGTCATTAGCAAAAAAAAAATATTTTGGTAGCACTTTTTCCTCATAATCCGGAAGTAACAATTCATAACTTAAAATCTTTTTGAATATAGACTAATTATAGAATGTTTAAAGAAGTTTTAAACTGACGAAAGTTTTTTTTCGAATACATACATAGTATTCATGTTGAAGATCATTTATAGTTTCAACTATTTAGTAATGTGAAATAGTCTATTATTTATTTTACATTTGATTGTGAGCATTGAAAGATCTTGTGATAATTTTATTTGGTCACATTGTATAACTCACAGATTGATCTGAATTTGTAGATTTATATAAAAACATCTATAAAAAAAAACTTAAAAGTGATAAGACCTAAATCTTAAATTTTGTCTTCAGGTACGAAATTTCGAAACAAAAGATAGAATTCTAGAAAATTTGTTTAGAATTGACATTTTACAATTGTCTTTGCAAAAAAAAAACAACAACAACAATAATAATAGAGACAAAAAAGAAATACAAATATAAAAATTGCAAAAAAAAAATAAATCAACTTTCTCTTGTTAAACTGCAGGGTTACCAAAAGCAGTATCTTTACATTATTACAGAGGAACCACCAACAGTTTTGGGGGCAATAACTGGCTATAATCCAAGATATTCCACAACTTCCAACCCATATGTTTGTTTACTCTATATAAATTAATATAGGTTTTTGTTTTTGTAAAAAGGATACTTAAAATAAGCATTTTTGTGTTGTGATCAAATGCTAGCACTTCTCCTTCAAATTCCTCATTGAAGCAGGTCGTGCACATTACTGTGGATCCAATACTGAAGCAATCATTAACTGCGGCCATTTTTAATTGTTGCCTGCCAATCTTCTATGGGGAGTAACAACAGCAACTACGACGACGACGGTGTTTTCAACAACAGCAGTGGTGGTGAGCAATGAATATCGTTGACAACAATGACAATGTTGTTGATGTTGGTAATGTTGATGTTGCTTGCTATTTGCTGGCGAATTGTTGAGAAGTTGTGTTGCCCAAAACTGGATTTATTTTGTAAAAAAACAGACACACACAGTTAATTGCTTTATGTTGCTTGTTTATATTTCTCTTTTTCCAAGCAGTTTATAACTTTTTATTGGCTTTTTTGCAATAATTTTAACCCGGAAGTTTTCAGCACAGATATTATTACAATGTTTTCAGCAAGCCAGCAGCAGTTTTAATTTGTAGGACACAATTTTCTTAACTGTTGTAAATTACTTTTCTTCAATTTTTTTTTTTTTTTTGCAACAAATTGTTATTTTTCCTTGTTATTACTGAATGAATGTGTAGAGCAGTGTGATGATGATAATTATTTGGCCCGCTCGCTAAAAAAGACTTTTCACTTTTTTCTGGCGTTTGTTTTGTTCTTACTAATTTGATTGCCTTTTTTGCCAGCCTTTTTTTCTTCTTGTTTTTTTCCTAAAATTTTTCACTCAACTTGAGAAAGTGTGTGTGGTATTTTTTTTTTTTTGCAATTTGTATTATTTATGCACTATAACTTTTTTAATACACGCTTTTTACACTAAACAAATTGTTTAAATGCAATATTTGTTTTGCAATAAATTTTCTTATGAAATTTTTATTGAAAAAATAATAATAAAAAACGGTGCCGACGACAAGTTGGAAAAAATTTATCAACGCACGAAACGTATGCAAAGAGAAAGAAGGCAATTATGTCCCACAAATTAAGAAGAGATGTGAAGAAAACCGATGAAGAATTTTGTCAAATTTCATTTTGTTTTGTCATTCGTCCACATACGCATGCGAGAGTGTGTGCTACGAATGTGTGTTGGTGTGTGAAAATGTGTGATGTAAGAATTGGGAAAATGTCAAAAAATGTGAACGGAGATGCCAACTGTATTGTTAGTAGCGGAGTGTTGCCAAAATATTAGTGTTTGTTAGTGGGTTTTAGTACAGTGTTACGATTATTATGAGAGTTTTTAAATATTTCTATATTTATAAGGAATTTTGACTTAAATTTTAAACAAATTTCACTATTTTCTTTAAATTCTTTGTTTATATAGAAAACTTTAGATAAATGCACTTTTATAGAGGATTTTTTATAACAGCTATTTTTTAAAGAACATTTTTGAAAAATTCTCTTTTAGAAATGTCTCAATAAATTCTCTTGACAATAAATTATTTTGTTTTTTTTTAATTTTCTTTTTTTTTTAAATTTTGTATTAATTTTCATATTTTTCTAGATTCTCTCTTGATTTTTTCCTTTATTTAATATTGTCTATAATTTTTTTTCGATTAAAATAAATGTTTTGAGAACTCTCTCATAAATTATATTTTTTTATAACATTTGTCCTCTTAAAGAAAATTTTAAACAAATAATTCTCTCCTAATAATGTTCAATAATTTCTCTCTTTATAAAAAACAATTCAAAACATTTTTTTAAATTATGAATGAATAATATTTTTCGATATTTTAAGAATATTTTCGATAACAAAATATTCCCTTATTTTTAAAAAAATACATTTTATTTTTTAAAATGTTTTCCTTAAATCCTTTTATTATAGAAAGTTATCGATAAGTTTGGTATTTTTATACATTTTTGATCATTTCTCTTTATAAGCTAAATTTTCAATAAATTTTTATTAAAGATTTTAATTTCTTTTTTTAACGATTGTTGATTAATTTCTATTTTTTAAAAAACATTTTCGATAACTTCTTTCTTTTCAGAAAAAGTTCGATATCTTCGGTTTTTGAGCGAAATTTGATATAACTTTTCTGTTCTTTTAAGAAATTTTCGATATTTTCTTTTTATTAAGAATTGTTCATCATTTCTCTTCTTTTAAACAAAATTTTCTACAAATTCTCTCTATTTTTCCACGTTATCGATAAAGTATTTTATTTTTAATGATAACGTTGATTAATTTTTCTTTTCTATAGTGTTTTCGATAAATTCTCTATTTTTAGGAATTGTTCGATATTTTAGTTTTTAAGCAAAAAAAATTTGGTGTAACTTTTCTGTTCTTTAAGATAATTTTCTTTTTATAAAACATTTTTCATAATTTTTCTCTTTTCAAACTAAATTTACTACAAATTCTCTCAAGTTATCGATAAATCCTTTTATTTTTAAGGATAATGTTAATTAACTTCTCTTTTTTATAGAATTTTTTCGATAAATTCTATATTTTTAAAAAATGTCCGATAACTTCGCTATTTTTTGTCCACATTTTGGTTAATTTCTCTATTCTTTTTAAAATTTCATCTTTTAATAAAACATTTTCGATAAATCTTCCCTTTTTACAAAAATTCTTTACCTGATGAAAAAATTATCCCTTAAGACTAACGATCTAGACTTTTTTAATAAAAACAATTGTTTCAAGGCTTTTTTTACTTTATTTTATTCATGGATCATATTAACTCACACAAAGAGTAGTGAAAAATTTTAGTATTAGAAGGGCGTTTTGTGAAAAGTGTATACAATTTAAATAAGTTAAGGAATTTATTAATAAATTACTATAAATATAAATATTATTCAAGTATAAATGGCCACAAGAGGAATAAGAAATAAAAATTTTTAATAAATATTCTACGTTTTCTTTTAGATTGAAACTTTTCTTACACACACACTAATTTTCATAATGGCATTAAAATTATTATTTTGGTTCTTATTAATGAATATGGGAAATTTTTCTTTTCTAAGAAATATTAATATTGTCCTAAATATAACTAATGTATTATATACGTGTTGTTGCTGTTGTATTATTTTTTAAATTTTAGTGAATACCATTAATTATTAATTAAAAATAGTATAACTTGAGCATCATAGGGAATTATTAAGCTGTTTGAATCTTCATCATTTGTTAGAGTCTATGAGTGGTGGGGATGCATTTTCTTTTCCATTTCAGCCTCGACACGTGCCTCATCAATCGTGGCCACTGTGGGTAGACCACCAGGCCAATGCAATAGTTCTGGTTCATGTTCCATTATCATATTGGCTTCAGCTAGAATTATAAATTAAAAATTAAAATATCCAACATAATTTGTGTGAAAAAAAACATATTTTTTTATATTAAAAAACATATAAAATAAACCCACTTTTTATTAAAATTTTATTTGTAAAAAAGTATATTTATTTGAAACAATTATTTCAATTGTTCACTTATGTTATTTAAAGCTGCACAATATTCTGTTTTTTTAAACAAAACTCAAATAATAAGTTTAAAGATCAGATTCATTTTGGGGGCGGTGGTACACCCAAAAATGGGCCTAGTAAACCCAAATCGGTTATAATTTTGGTAACAGTCAAATCTGAAAAATAATATGTTAATTAAAATAATGAAACAACATGTTTATTTATAAATATTAGTAAATTTAGAGTTAGGCAAATAAAATTTTGAAAAAAGTCTTTTACAATTTAAGATTTATTATATATACAAGTGGTTAGTAGAATATTCCATAAATATGATTGATTGAATTCGCATAAGACTAATTGTATTCTGAATTCTCCAATATATTTTGTTGAAGATGAAAAATATTCGCTACCTAGAGTCCTTGTAAGTAGCGAAGTCCATTTAGCAATGTCTATCAGTCCGTATGTTTGTTGAAATCAATATTTTAAGGTCTCACAATTATACAAATCGTGTATAATACCAGACATACTTTTGAGAAGTTTTCTATTTAAAATCACCAAAATCGGAACCAAAATAACGGTGCAATGAGGAAAATTCCAAAAGATAAAGATTTTTCCATGATATTTTTGCTTTAGACTAGATTATATACTAGAGTATAAACTAGATTATAGATTAGACTGTAGGCTAGATTATAGACTAGACTATAGATTAGACTATAGGCTAGACTATAGACTAGACTATAGACTAACTATAGACTAGACTATAGACTAGACTAAGACTAGACTATAGACTGACTATAGACTAGACTATAGACTAGACTATAACTAGACTATAGACTAGACTATAGACTCGACTATAGACTAGACTAATAGCTATAGACTAGACTATAGACTAGACTATAGACTAGACTATAGACTAGACTATAGACTAGACTATAGGACTAGACTATAGACTAGACTAATAGACTAGACTATAGACTAGACTAACTAGACTAGACTATAGACTAGCCTATAGACTAGACTATAGACTAGACTATAGACTAGACTATAGACTAGACTATAGACTAGACTATAGACTAGACTATAGACTAGACTATAGACTCGACTATAGACTAGACTATAGACTAGACTAAGGACTAGACTATAGACTAGACTATAGACTAGGACTATAGACTAGACTATAGACTAGACTATAGACTAGACTATAGACTAGACTATAGACTAGACTATAGACTAGACTTATCGACTAGACTATTAGACTAGGACTATAGACTAGACTATAGACTAGACTATAGACTAGACTATAGACTAGACTATAGACTAGACTATAGACTAGACTATAGCTGACTATAGACTAGACTATAGACTAGACTATAGACTAGACTATAGACTAGACTATAGACTAGACTATAGACTAGACTATAGACTAGACTATAGACTAGACTATAGACTAGACTATAGACTAGACTATAGACTAGACTATAGACTAGATTATAGACTAGACTATAGACTAGACTATAGACTAGACTATAGACTAGACTATAGACTAGATTATAGACTAGACTATAGACTAGACTATAGACTAGACTATAGACTAGACTATAGACTAGACTATAGACTAGACTATAGACTAGACTATAGACTAGACAATAGACTAGACTATAGACTAGACTATAGACTAGACTATAGACTAGACTATAGACTAGACTATAGACTACACCATAGACTACACCATAGACTAGACGACATTTAATAAAATTCTTTAATTTCTTTTAAGTAAAACCCTTTGGTTATGTTTTTAAATAACTAATCATCAAAAAGACTAATTTACTTATGAAGCCAGCAGTAAAAAATAGTCTTCGTAAAATATGTCTTTGACTTAACAGATTAATCGATAATGCAACATTCGCAGTCAATTTAAGATGCAACATATTTACATGACTTATGTTGGTATACATACTTACAAATATGCATTGTTATTTTTTACAACAAAGACAAATGCAGTTAGTTGTTAAGTAAGATTACAGAAATTTTATAAAATCTACCAAAAATACAACGACCTTCAACTTAAAATCATAGTAACTTTTTGGTGAACCATAAAAAAATCTATAAATTGTTACAGTGCCAAGAAAAAACAACAAAACAAATGCACTTTTCCCCCCCCTCCCTCTTACCTTTAATACGATGTATCTTACTGCCATAAGCTAAATCACCGTAATAGCCCATAACAAATGACAAAGGTACCATGGGCAGTAATGTAACCGGTCTTCGAGTGCGTTGATAAAATGAAAAACAACCCAGCAGGGAAGTTATATAGAAACCACTTAACCAATAGAAAAATTCTCTATTACGGGCGATTTCAGTGGCCTGTTCACGTTCCTTAATTTGATAGTGCATTTGTATCCAACGTTCCATCTAAAAAATGGACAAGGATACATAATTCATAATTTCACTTTAATAAAAGATTACATACCTTTAATTCTTGACATTTTCTATAGGCCGGATCGTCATGTTGGGGATAAGTTGAGATATTGCTTGAGGATTTATTAC
This sequence comes from Lucilia sericata, assembly GCF_015586225.1. Classification (NCBI taxonomy): domain Eukaryota; kingdom Metazoa; phylum Arthropoda; class Insecta; order Diptera; family Calliphoridae; genus Lucilia; species Lucilia sericata. The sequence continues at coordinate 90,111 of NW_023995356.1, read as the reverse complement.
CCATTTTTTTATTTGATTGTTACTTAATAGTTACACAAAAATATTTTACAGATAAAAATAAATGAATTATTGCTGTTTTATTATTATTTAATAACGTTAAAAGTTATTTTTTTTTAATATAAATTGTTTTTATCTACACATTTGCCAAATTTTTTCATTTAGTTAGGTATTTTTGTTTAATATTTTGATAATTTTTGTTTGTATGTATTGAACGCTTTGTCAAATCAATCTGACAGACACATTTGCAAAATATTTGAAGACTGTTTGTTTTCGAGTTCTTAAATATCGTTAGCTGAAATGCAGAAGATTATAATTTGATAAACAAAAATATAACGTATGCATGTGCATACATACATGGATTTCAAAATAAATGTCTAGTTAGTTTTTACGGTACGTTCCGTGACGTATTAGCTTATTAACGGCAAATAACTTCAAGTCGATAACATAAGAGGGGAAATACAGGGAGACTGTCAAATTCAAGATATTATTTCCATAAAATTCTTTTTCTTTCTTCAAAAAATGGAATTTTCTATTTAAGTTAACGCAATGTTTGTATTTTGGCATAACTTTGTTTTCAATGCTGTTAATTTAGCGGTTTTTGGTCTAATTTAGCTTGTGAAAATTTTATTTTTTTCTTTTGGCGGAAGTTTAATAGAAACACTTTTTAGTCTTACCTTTACTAAACGGAAAAAGTTAATCCCGATATCGTGTCAAAATTTAAAACTGATTTATTTACGATTAAGATACTTTAGTCTCTGGGTTTCGACATTTTATCATTTTTTTGGCCTGTGTTATTCAAAAACATTTTTAATTAAAAATAAATAAAAAGATTGCTCCATATACAATGTTGGATATTTGCTACATTCATTCAAATGCCACAGATTATAGTTAGCAACACTGAAATTTTCACACCTGCGCAATTATAATTTTTACACTTAGAAAAATAACTTGAAAGTATAGGCACAATGTAAAGAAACAGGCTAACAACTAATTTTTATTCTAGAACCTAAAATATGTTTTTCTAAAGTATTGAGTTGGGCTGAATACGAAACAGGTTTCAGAATATTATAAGACGCGGCCAAAAAAAGTTTTTTTAAATCTTTATTACACGATAACTGTAGCATGATGTGATGGAAAAATGTGCTTTGGTATCTGGGTTTCTACTTTTTTTAAAAGTCGGGATTTTCACTCTTATGGAACTAGAGTTTGTTTCCACAAAATAATTTCTTATGAAAACTAAAGGCGTTAGGGTTGAAAAAATTAAAATTATCAGTCAAAGTACAGATATCCATCTGGAAACTATAGAAGTTGATAATTTATAAACGGGTTTTTGGTGTTAAAAATTTCAAATTTCTGTAGAAAAAAAAAAGTTAAACATTTCATTATGTATGAAGTTTTTAAATCGTTCAGTATGTACAAATTTAATCATATGTGTTTCAAAAACATATCAACAAGTGTCAAATAAAACTCAAAATTTAAAACTGCGCATGCTTCACAATACAACACTGTGTGTATAACAGTTTTTTATCCCTTTAAAAACTGTTATTATTAATAACTACAAATTTTCTATAAAATTAATTAAAAAGTAAAATTTTTAAATAAAATTGAGTTTAAATATCAATAAAATATAATACTTTATAATTGTAATAGCTTTATATATTTATAATAAATAAAAACTATTTAGTTTCACAAAGGGTTAATAAAATCCTTTGTAAGTCCTTTAAACTGTTATACCAGTTCTTCATAGTTATATTTCTAGAGATTTAAGTTACACACGAAATTATTTTTGCAAAAGATTTTTTATAGAAAAAGTGGGTAAATTTTTAAGATTTTAAAATAGTTTTTGCCAAAAACAGTAGAAATATTTCAATACTATTTGAAAAAGTTAAAATTTGTTTTATTTTATAACAAGTTTCATTGAAATAACATAAATTTTGAACTGGTTAAGTCAGTGGTAAAAAAAAATAAAAAGTTTTGTGTTTTGTTTCAAAATAATGCAAAAGTTTCATAAAATATTAAAATAATTGTTAAGTTATAACAATATTTAACTAAAATATTACTGTAAAATTTAAAAATATTAAAATTATTATAATTTTTATATAATTTTATCCATATTTATTCGAAAAGTGAAAAAATTTAGTGTGTATCTAGTAAAATTTTTTATAACTGTTATACACACCCCCAAATTGGGGGTTGAAAACCGCAACCCCCAATTTTTGGGGAAAGAAAACTGTTATAATTTAAACAGCTGTTAGAACAGCTGATAACAGATAAGCAACAGTTGGTTGAACAGCTGTTATGCCTAAGCAACAGGTGAACAGCTGTTCGTCCACTTGTTGGATTACAAAATTTATCGCAAAGTGTTATACAAACCGGTTTCACTAAATGTAAACAATATGAACTGTTATACAAACACGCAACAGTTGTTTGTAAACAAAAACAAACCGGCAATAATGTCAAGGTCAGGATTTTAGGAGAGCAATTTTAGAGTGACCAGTTTACATTCTTTATACAAATTTTATTTAACTGTAATTTCGTTTTAATTTTTTTAAGTCTTTAAAAAACAATGATTAACCGATTATTTTTATTTTCTTCTAGTATTTATTTCAGATTCTTTTTGAAAAAGATTGATCTGATTCGATTATGCTGTTCATAGTTTTGGATGTGTGAACAATTGCGTACTCGCCGCTTAGGAGCAGCTCGTAGTAAAACACTTTCCGCCACAAATCTAGCACCCATTGCTAGCAGTGCAAGTCACACATCCATTGCAGCCGCCATTAGTCACAGTGCTAGCAGTCATTTTCTACAACAACACTATCGCAATCAATCGCATTACTCGACACAGGCTCAACATTTCACCTTTAATCATACGGACAGCCCGAAGGCTGCGTTTTCAACACAAACCCATAGGGGATTTCAGCCGGGCTATGGCATTGAGGGCACCAGTACCATTAATAGTCCAACTGTTTTAAATTCGGGCAGTGGAAGTGGCAGTGGAAGTAGTGGCCTGCGTATGCCTAATATGGGACCCATGTTAGGAACATCGGCCACTGTAGCCATTAGTAGTAATTATAGTGCTCACAACACCTCTAATACAGGACAAAGTGGCACTGGTGCAGGCGGTGGCATGTCACACAATAATGGTTCCGGCGTAACAGCCGGTCAATTGGGCAGTGCTTCGGCAGCAGCCAATACAGCTGCATCAGGCGGTGGAGGTGGTTCTTCGGGAGTTGGTGGTGGTGGTATGGGTTTAAGTGGCGTCGGTATGGGCATTTGTGGCGGCATTAGTAGTGCAATGGGACCTAGTAGTGCTGCCATTACGGGCGTGCCGCCACTCGGACTTGGCATTGCAACCGGTATTGGTAATAAAATGCTTGGTCGCAAGCAGAGTCTTAAGGGCGGCGAGCCATTTCTAGCTGATTATGGTCCCGAGGAGTCGCTTAACGAAAGTGCCGATATTGAATGGGTGAACAAACTGTGGGTTAGGCGCCTAATGCGTTTTTGCGCTTTAGTAGCCTTGGCCTCAGTCTCATTGAATACTCCGAAAACTTTCGAATTATATCCACCCACACAGTATATAACATTTGTATCAGATATTGCGGTAACGTTACTCTTTACCGCTGAAATGATTGCCAAAATGCACATACGCGGCGTTTATCATGTGAGTAATAGTAGTAGATTGGGATAGTAGCAGTGAGAGCTTATGCATTTACAGAAATAGTTATATGATTTAAATTTTTGAGTGAAAAATGCGTATATAGCTATTTCTGTTTATCATGAGTCGAGAATTTTCGAATCAACTGCCAATTTTTTGCAGATCACAAACACTTATATAACACTCAAGTAAATTGTTTAACAATGAAAGAATGCAGCCATTTGAATTGAAACAGTGTAATGGAAACTTTTTATTTAGATCTAGATGTACTTACTTACTTACATAGTTACTTACTTAATTACTTACAAATTAATCTTGACTGTTTCCACCACACTGTATCACATTGATTTTATAAAATTTGTTGCACTCTATTCTCATGAATGCATTCTTTTAAAATAGTTTTTGATTAAATATTACACATTCCACAGAACAAATTAAAAATTCCGCACTTAAGTAGATTTAAAGGTTTTAATCTGAATTTAGTGGATTGCCTTTTCCACAACCCAAAATTTGCAAATAAATTTGGTCTTTTAAAAAAAATTCTGAATAAAACCGTTAAATTCGTCAAGTACAGGAACATAACTTTGAAAACATTTAATTATTATTATTAAATTTTATGAAAACCATTAGGGTGAAGTACCATATTTAAAGGATCATTGGTGCCAATTTGATTTTTCAATGGTATTCTTTTTATGGATTTCCATAATATTACAAATATTTGAAATACTTGAAATAGTGCCAAAGTAAGTAAACTAAATAAAATATCATAAAATGTTACAAAGAAAACCCATTAAATGCATTTTATTACAGATTTTCACCCTTATCCATAATGCGCGCCCCAAGACCTTTGATTATGATACGTTTCTTAAGAGTCTTCCTGAAATTTTCGATGCCAAAAAAACGCATAAATCAAATCTTTAAGTAAGACTTAAACTGTTAAGAATTAAATTAGTTTTCCCATTGAACTTATTTTTTAAACTTTTTCATAATTACAGGCGTTCGAGCCAACAGATTTATAATGTAACTTTGTTCTTCCTATTTTTTATGTCCTTATATGGTCTGATGGGAGTACAATTTTTTGGAGAATTGAAAAATCATTGTGTTATGAATAATAGCGAATATGATGAACATGATAGGCCGTATGTTTATTATCGTTGTTTTGAACCCGTGTCTTATTCCGATTAATTGGGTTTTTTAATTGTTCTCTTTGAGAAATTAATACATTTTCTTTTATTTTTGTTAAATTTATTATTTATTTTGAAAATATTTTGTCTAATAAACAAGGTGCTAAATTTAAGATTCATTTGATCAAAAAGATCAAACAAAATATTTTCAAAATCTTTTAGTTTTTCAAATTCGTATTGTAGTACGTTAATTTTAAGGGGTTTTAAGGTCTACATAGAGTCCAGAATATAGGCGAGACTATAGTACATACTATGAACGAGACTATATTCCAGACATTAGATGAGACTTAAGTCCAGACAACAGAAGACTAAAGTCCAAATTGTTGACGGGACTACAGACTAGGTAAAAATCCAGATAATAGAACAAACTATAGTCTAGAGATTAGACTGTTGTCCAGACTATAGACTAAAGTAGTCTATAGACTAACCAATAGATTAGTCTGTAGACTAAACAATAGACTAGACAAAAGACTAAACACCAGACTATATACTAGGCTATAGAATTAAATATAAACTAGACTAGACTAAACTATAGATTCGACTATAGATCAGACTTTGGTCTACAATATAGACAAGACTATAGTCTAGAGTATAGACAATATGTACTATAGACTAGAATGGTCTATATATTAGACTATAGACAAGAATTTAATCCAGACTATAGACAAGACTGTAGCCAAGACCATATTCCTGACTAGACAATACTTTAATCCGGACTATAGTCGAGACTACTGGGAAGACTATAGGCAAGATTTTTAGACCGTATTACAGGCAAGTCTATAGTCCAGACTATAGACAAGACTATATATAGTCTAGACTATAGACATGACTATATTCGAGACTATAGACAAGACTATATTCGAGACTATAGACAAGACTATAGTCGAGACTATAGACAAGACTATAGTCGAGACTATAGACTAGGCTATAGTCGAGACTATAGACAAGGCTATAGTCGAGACTATAGACAAGGCTATAGTCGAGGCAATAGACAAGACTCTAGTCGAGACTATAGATATGAAAACCCCTCTAAATTAATGTACTGCTAAATTCCGGACTCGAAGTTAGTTTTCAATTATAATTCTTCTATATCAATGCAAAACTATAGATTTATAATTGATAACAAACTAAAATTATTTATTTAGGATTTTAACGTTAAATTCTTTGGCCATACCTGATACGTTTTGTTCAATGGATCCAGATTCTGGTTATCAATGTTCACCTGGCATGAAATGCATGAAATTGGATTTTTTGAGCAGTTATGTTATCGGTTTTAATGGTTTCGAAGATATAGCCACCAGTATATTTACGGTATATCAGGCTGCTTCACAAGAAGGTTGGGTTTTTATAATGTATCGTGCCATAGATTCATTACCCGCCTGGAGAGCGGCATTTTATTTTAGGTAATTGTTTTTGGATATGAGTGTTATAAGTAAAGAAATGGGTATTAACTTTGTAAGTCTTAATGTAAAATTTCTAGTACCATGATATTCTTTTTGGCTTGGCTGGTAAAGAATGTTTTCATTGCTGTCATTACGGAAACTTTCAATGAGATACGTGTGCAGTTTCAACAAATGTGGGGTGCTCGTGGTCATATAACCAAAACCGCTGCCTCACAAATATTGAGTGGTAATGATCAAGGTTGGCGTTTGGTTACCATAGATGATAGTAAGCATGGCGGTTTGGCGCCGGAGACTTGTCATGCCATTTTACGTTCACCCTATTTTCGTATGCTGGTCATGTCGATAATTTTGGCGAATGGCATTGTAACGGCCACCATGACCTTTAAACATGATGGCAGACCACGTCATGTATTTTATGAGAATTATTACTATATAGAGGCGATATTTACATTACTCTTGGATTTGGAAACATTATTTAAGATCTACTGTTTGGGTTGGAGGGGCTATTACAAACACTCTATACATAAATTTGAATTACTGTTGGCTGTTGGAACTACCCTGCATATTGTACCAAATTTTTATCTATCACCATTTACATATTTTCAGGTGAGTCTCCACTGCTAACCTACAAACATTTGTCGTCTGTTATTAAATTAGTAACTCTTTTTATAAGGTTCTTCGTGTGGTCCGCCTGATTAAAGCCTCACCCATGCTAGAGGGTTTTGTTTATAAAATCTTTGGTCCTGGTAAAAAACTTGGTTCTCTCATAACATTCACCGTTTGTTTGCTCATTATTAGCTCGGGCATTTCTATGCAATTGTTTTGCTTTCTTTGTGATTTTACCAAATTCGAAACTTTTCCCGAAGCCTTTATGTCTATGTTTCAAATTCTTACCCAAGAAGCTTGGGTTGAGGTTATGGATGAAACCATGATACGCACCAGTAAAACTCTAACTCCTCTGGTTGCGATTTATTTTATACTTTATCACTTGTTTGTCACACTCATTGTGTTAAGTTTGTTCGTGGCGGTTATTTTGGATAATTTGGAATTGGATGAAGATATCAAGAAATTGAAACAGCTTAAGTTTCGTGAACAAAGTGCTGAGATTAAGGAGACTTTACCGTTTCGTTTGAGAATATTTGAGAAATTTCCTCAGTCTCCACAAATGACTATATTGCATCGTATACCGAATGACTTTACTCTGCCCAAGGTGAGAGAGTCTTTTATGAAACAATTTGTTATTGAGTTAGAATCCGATGATCCTTCGATGGAGAGTTGTAAACGTCCTATGTCAGAGTACTGGGAATCGAATGTTGTTTTTCGTAAGCAGAAACCCGTTAGGATAATGAATAAAACTGCTAAAGTTCGTTCCGCGGGCAGTAGTTTAAGGAAACTGGCTATTACTCATATAATAAAGTGAGTAGACGTTTTGAGAATTGATGGATTTTATTATTAAGATCGGAGATTTTATTTTTCTTTATCTATTTTAAGTGATTCCAATAATCAACGTCTAATGCTGGGAGATTCAGCCATGTTGCCGGTTGTGGGTGGAAAGAGTGGTCTTAAATCTCAAGGTACTATTACTCATTCCAAACCTTGGAGAGTAGATCAAAAGAAGTAAGTGATATTCGTTTATATTGAAAAGATATGTTTCTACAGCCTTAAGATTAATCCAGACTACAGACTAGTCTTTATAAACTATAATCCAGACTAGACTTCCGTCTCTAGTTAGCTTTGAATAACTAATTTTCGAAAATTAACTATCTTTTTCTTTCCCAGATTTGGTTCTCGTTCCATACGACGCAGTGTACGTTCTGGTTCCATCAAACTAAAGCAAACCTATGAACATCTTATGGAAAATGGTGATATAGCATCAGCACCGCGTGCCAATTCGGGAAGAGCTAGACCACATGATTTAGACATAAAACTATTACAAGCTAAAAGACAACAAGCCGAAATGAGGCGTAATCAAAGAGAGGAAGATTTGCGCGAGAATCATCCCTTCTTCGATACACCGCTATTTTTGGTACCACGAGAAAGTCGTTTTCGTAAAATCTGTCAAAAAATTGTACACGGACGTTATGATGCTAGACTAAAGGATCCTTTGACGGGTAAAGAGCGTAAAGTTCAATATAAAAGTATGCAGTAAGTACAATATTATCATTAATCATTTAAGGGGAATGAATTTAAAATCATATAATTTTAGCAATTTCTTGGGTTTGGTCACCTATTTGGATTGGGTCATGATATTCGTTACTACCCTTTCCTGCATCTCTATGATGTTTGAAACACCCAATGATCGTGTTATGGATCATCCCACATTACAAATAGCCGAATATGCTTTTGTCATCTTTATGAGTTTGGAATTGGCTTTGAAAATCTTAGCAGATGGTTTATTCTTTACCCCCAAGGCTTATATTAAAGATGTGGCCGCTGTACTGGATGTTTTCATTTACGTGGTGTCTACCTCTTTTCTTTGCTGGATGCCTAAACATATACCCACCAATTCGGGTGCTCAACTTCTGATGGTTCTAAGATGTATCAGACCTTTACGTATATTTACCTTAGTTCCTCATATGCGTAAAGTGGTTTATGAATTGTGTCGAGGTTTCAAAGAAATCCTATTAGTATCGACATTATTGATTCTGTTAATGTTTATATTCGCCAGTTATGGTGTTCAACTATATGGAGGACGATTGGCCCGTTGCAATGATCCGACAATATTAAAACGTGAAGATTGTGTGGGTGTTTTTATGCGGCGTGTATTTGTAACTAAAATGAAATTAATACCTGATTCTGATGAGTCATATCCAGCCATGTTGGTGCCTAGAGTATGGGCCAATCCAAGAAGATTTAATTTTGATAATATTGGCGATGCTATGTTGACTTTGTTTGAGGTTTTATCTTTTAAGGGTTGGTTGGATGTGAGAGATGTTTTAATTAAGGCGGTGGGACCGGTGAGTAATAGTTAGGGCTAAGTTATATAGACTATAGACTGAACTATTTATTGGATGAGCTATAATCTGGACTATATATAGAACTACAGCCTGGACTATAGACTGATCTAATGTCTGGATTATAGACTGAACTATAGTCTGAAATATAGACTAAATTATAGTCTGGACTATAGACTAAACTAGAGTCCAGACTATAGACATAACTATAGTCTAGACTATAGACATAACTATAGTCTAGACTATAACATAACTATAGTCTAGACTATAGATATAACTGTAGTCTGGAGTATAGACTAAACTCTGGTCTATATACTGAACTATTTATTGACTGAGCTGTAATTTGGACTATATATAGAACTACAGTCTAGAATATAGACTGATCTAAAGTCTGGATTATAGACTGATCTAAAGTCTGAACTATAGTCTGAACTACAGACTGAACTATAGTCTGAACTACAGACTAAGTTATAGTCTGGACTATAGACTAAACTATAGTCTAGGCTATAGACATAACTGTAGTCTGGACTATAGACTAAATTATAGTCTGGACTATAGACTAAACTCAATCTTTTCAAATTTCATTTCAGATTCATGCAATTTACATACACATATACATTTTCTTGGGTTGTATGATTGGTCTTACACTATTTGTGGGTGTAGTCATTGCCAATTACTCAGAGAATAAGGGTACTGCACTTTTAACTGTGGATCAGAGAAGATGGTGTGATTTAAAGAAACGTTTGAAAATTGCTCAACCTTTACATTTGCCACCTAGGCCGGATGGTCGTAAAGTTCGGGCATTTGCCTATGATGTTACACAGCATATATATTTTAAACGTTTTATAGCAGCCATAGTTTTAATTAACAGTGGTTTATTATCCATAACGGTAAAACTTAAAACATTTTATAAAACTAATAACTAATTAATAACTTTCTTTAATTCTACAGTGGATTAAAGGTGAAAGTATCACCGAAATTTGTGTCTTATTAAGTGCCATATTGACTTTTGTCTTTGTGGTGGAGGTGGTTATGAAAATTATAGCTTTTACTCCGCGTGGCTATTGGCAGTCGAGACGTAATCGTTATGATTTATTGGTTACCGTATCGGGAGTTGTTTGGATATTTTTACAAACTATTTTAAGGGTAAATTAATTAATTTTAATTTGAAAATTAGATATTTTAATAAATTCTTTTATGCCTTGTCTTACAGAATGATTTATCCTATTTCTTTGGTTTTATGGTGGTGATATTAAGATTTTTCACCATAACCGGTAAACATACCACTTTAAAAATGTTAATGTTAACTGTGGGTGTATCGGTTTGTAAATCATTCTTTATTATATTTGGCATGTTTTTATTGGTATTTTTCTATGCCTTGGCGGGCACTATACTATTTGGTAAGTTGTGGTGGTGCGTGAAGTATTTCAAAGGGTTTCAAAATTAAATTTTTTTCTTAAAGGTACTGTCAAGTATGGTGAAGGTATTGGTCGTCGTGCTAATTTTGGTTCTCCTGTTACTGGAGTTGCTATGCTTTTCCGTATTGTTACTGGTGAAGATTGGAATAAAATTATGCATGACTGTATGGTTCAGCCACCATATTGTACACCGGGAAATAATTATTGGGAAACGGATTGCGGTGAGTTTGATGATTTTGTTTAAATGACTAGTCTACAGTCTGAACTATATTCTCATTTAGAGTATGAATAATAGTCTATATTATAGTCTAAACTATAGACCAATGGATTATATATATATATATGTACTGAACTACTATATTCAGAACTATAATTTGGAATATAGGATAAAGTAGATTCTAGAAAAATGGACTATAATGCCTGGACTGTGGACTAAACTATGGTTTGAACTGTAGGCTAATGAATAGTCTTGAGTAAAGACTGGTTTGATCCATAATCAGGGCTATAGACTAAACAATTGTTTGGAATATTGACTTCGCTAGGTAGAACCATAAATTATACAATAGTCTAGAGTACTGGACTGAACTTTAGTCTGAAATATAGACTGAACTGTAGTCTGAACTATAAACAGATTACTATAGTCTTAACTACTGACTAAATTGTAGTCCGGACTCTAGACTAGTCTACAGTTAGGTCTACATATTCATTTATAGTGTGGATAATAGACTAATCTATTGGCGGGTAATAACCTAATCAAAAGTCTAGACTATAGACCAGTGAATAGACTGGACTATAGACTATAGCTTGTGAAGTAAAGGAACCTTTTTTCTTTTGATTTCGATTTACCGGAGAAGTTGATTCTCCTAATTTAATAATGTTTTTCACATAAATTATAAATTTAGTACTTTAATCTATCGTTTCTTAACTTATTTCACTTACCCAAAATACTAGCTCCAACTTTAGATCATTTTCCAGTCGTAGTTAAATACTGCAATGAAAGAAATTCAATATAAATTTTTAACAAATAATTTTTCTTAATTATATATTACAGGAAATTTTACTGCTAGTCTTATATATTTCTGCACATTCTATGTTATTATTACTTATATAGTGCTAAATTTACTAGTGGGTTAGTATTCTCCTAAAACATATATTACAACAACAAAAAAAAAAAACAAGAATCGAAATAATATTTATTCCATACCGCAGCTATTATCATGGAGAACTTTTCATTATTTTACTCGAATGAAGAAGATGCCTTATTATCCTATGCGGATATACGTAATTTTCAAAATACCTGGAATATTGTTGACATACACCAGCGTGGTGTCATACCAGTGAGAAGAGTTAAATTTATATTACGTTTACTAAAGGGACGTTTGGAATGTGATCCCCAAAAAGATCGTTTGTTATTCAAATACATGTGCTATGAATTAGATAAATTGCACAATGGGGAAGATGTTACATTTCATGATGTTATAAAGTATGTTTAATATAAATTATAATTTGAGAATATTAAAAGAAATTTATTATGATTTTCAGTATGTTATCCTATCGTTCGGTGGACATACGCAAAGCCTTGCAGCTGGAGGAGTTATTAGCGCGTGAAGAATTTGAATATTTGGTAGAAGAAGAAGTGGCCAAAATGACCATTAGAAATTGGTTGGAGGCATGCTTAAAGAAAATAAGGTCACAAAATGCCTACGTAAGTATATATGCTAAACATTATTGATATCTTACTCTAATCTGTCGCAAGTTTTAAAACTGTCAACTGAAATTTATTATATTGAAAGATTTACTTGATAAACTACTTACATATTCTCCTTCTTTTTAGAAACAACAAAACTCCTTGATTGCTGGTTTGAGAGCGACTAATGAACAGCCTATTATAAGACCAAGTGCCCAGGAAGACAAAACGCCTACAGGAACGGGAGATAAATCTGCTATAGCTACTATAAGTGGTGCTGTAGCTGCCACCTGTCCTCCCACAAGTGATGCATTTTCACCCACTTTTAGTTCCACAGAAAATGAGGGAAATGATGTAAGCACTAGTGCAGTAGCATCTACACCAGCTCCGACTGAAACCTCAACAACACATGCTACTCAGCGCGTAATAACGGCTACAAAACGTGGCTATACCCTTAATCGTTCCGATTCAACGGGTAGTTCAGCAGGACGTAAGTTCTTAGCGCCAACATCGTCAGATCCTCAACAGCGCACAACGTTAAGTGATAAGGAACGTTTGTATATAGCCAATCAGCAAAAGAAGAAAAATTCCATGACTACCACCACTTTACCGGTGACAATAGCACCTGCTATACCGGGAGCTGGTCACAAAAAGAATAGTTTCTTTGCCGGTGATATGTCACAATTTCATTATCCCGCCATTAATCATTTTGAGCATGGTAATATACCACAAGGTGGTTTGGGTAGTCCTTCCGGTTTATTGCCTCATATTATACCGGGCACTAAGTTATTGCCTTTTAATAATCAAGCCAATGCTGTCTATGAAGTTCACGATTGGTGGCAGGAACAAGTACTCTGCACTCAAATGAGTGATGATGAAATGTAGTAAATATTGAAGAAGATTTTTTTATAATGTAATAGTAGATAAGTATTTTAGAGAATGAATAGAATTACCATGTGCTAAATTAACTAGTTGCCAATGTCACGATTGTTATATTTAAAAATAAAATAATATTAGTTTGTATTAGTCTATTGTAAAATAAAATATAATAATTTGTTGTTAATAAAACTATTGTAGTAATTTCCTTATATGTATAGCGTCACAAATTAAATCTTAAGCGGTTTGAATTATTAAAGAAAAAGTCCAAAAGTCAGAAGAAACTATATATAAATACTTTCAAAAATGAAGCTGTAATAATCAGATTTACATATAGTAATTCAAATATTTGCATTATTTTTTCTTTCTATTTCGATTTACCGGAGAAATTGTATCTCCTAATTTCAAACAGCTTCTTCACTTCAATTATACATAAATACACAAAAAAAAACATTTATTAAATTAGTACGACGAATAGCTAAATTTAAATAAAAAATTATAGTTACTAAACTACTACTACTAAACAAATTAAAATCGCTTTGTTTTGAAGTCAGTTTTGTTGAATATTTTCTTTATCTTCCAACTCTTCCACATTACCATCCTCAATATGCTTTACTTCTAACACTTCATTCTGAATATTTTTTTCTCTTATTTCTGCATTTTCCTTTACAGCAGCTGTATTTTCAATTAAATTTTCCACCGAATTATGTTTATCCTCCACCTCTACTACTTCGTCATCATCAATATTCTCTACAGAGTTGTTTTTTTCTTCTAGTTCCTCCCTTAAATCTTCTAATTCTTCTTGATGTCGCCGTTTGAGGAATTCGATTCTTGATTCATAAATACGTTTTTGATTTTCGATTTCACGCTGCATACGCAACTCGAATTGTTTTTTATGTTCCTCCAAGGTAGTTTTAAATGAATCAACCAATTGATTGCGCAGTTCTTGCTCTTGTTTCAACAATTCTTCTGCATGTTCATGGGTTAAACGCTCGATTTCATTTTTTAAATGATAAGATTCATCGATGATTGCTTCAATATGTTGATCCTGCTGATCTATATGTTGGTTTTGTTGCTCTATATGGCTATTGAGTTTTTCAATATCGGCTTTCAGGTTAGCATTCTCTTCCAAAAGTTGCTGTATGTAACCATTGTCGGGGGTGGCACTAAATACAGAGTAACGTGATTGATTCGGTTTAATAGCCGGAGCTTTGAATATTATATTACTGGCTATGGAAGCAAAATTGAGCACATTCAAATTCTCTTCGTAGTATTTCTCTACGGGTGTGACATTAACAATCATGGCCAATTTTTCCTTACCCTGAAGGGCCGCCTGCAATATCATGGTCAATTTAGATTCTCTAAATGGTATGCGTTCTTTTTTATTTAATGTTGAGGTGGTGCTACCAGCAGAGGCCAAATTATTGGCAGCATCTAAGCAGCGTCCTAGTACCATTAGGGAGGTATTAATACGTTGTGCCTCCTTGAGACGTGAACCCATATTACCAGTCTTATCCAAACGTTCTGAACCAGCTAAATCGCAAAATTTGTAAGATGTTTCGGTGTACACACCAGTGCGATAGTATTTTAAAACATCCACGAAAAATACACAATGTGAACGACTGGAGTTGGCATTAATGGAGGTAGAGGCATAGGTTAACTTTTGCAGACCAGAGCGTAAAAGTTTCAAGGCCTCCACACTGCTTTTTATATAAATGGAGGTGACACCTTTGATGAAAACATTGCCGTCATTGCAAACAATTTTTAAATTTTTACGTGTTGTATTGGCAGTGTTTGCAAAAGAACCTGTAGACTTAATGGGGGCCAATAAATCATACACCAATTCATTGTAGATCTCCACAAATGTTACCCATATAAACACAGAGACATCATCCAAAGGCACTGTCTCGAAATGATGATCATTTCGTATGGAATGCTGTAGTTGTAGATAATTTGTTTCCAGATTTTTACAATTGTCAAGTATTTGACGGCGCAACAGGTTTTCCTTCTCCACGAGATGATCATCAAGAAAAGTAGTGCGTGAATTTACCAATTTAGCTAAAGGATTTGGATGTATATTGGCTTGGTAGAGAGTGAAAATATTTTCCAATGATCTGGGTATAATGCCCGGTTTCATATCATCACCTAGCAGGGTAAATGTTTTACCCGAACCCGAAGTACCATAGGTTAAGACGGTGAAACTTTCCTCGGCCAATATTTTTTCCCCTATGCATTTTTCATACACCTCCCTTTGACTTACCTCCGAATCGAAAATTTCCGAAAAACTGTAATGCTTCTCCATGGAATTCTTATTCTTGCTGGTGCTAGACGACTCGGTGGGAGGACCGGTTATTAGGACTTTACCTTCTACTGATATGGAGTAGGCTGAAGAAGGCATTTCCACAGGTTTCAATCTTAAATACACCAAAGCTCCAGTTTCTACCGCTGCACTGGAATCTGTACTTTCTATCAAAGCTTCACCGGTGCTACGAGTATCATAGTATTCATCTTCCACGCTGTCACTATCGCTGCCCTCATCGTAATCATCTTCCTCTTCTATTTCATTGAAAAGTCTCTCACGTTTTTGTGGACAGGGACGAAATCTACGATCAATACTGGGGTCCCGTGGCATTAGGAAAGATCGTGCTTCACGTTTTAAAGCCATTTATATATAAATTTCGTTTTAAACTTTGTATTTTTATAGAAAAATCACTGGAGAATCCTTTTTTTATTTTCTTGGTGTTTTTTTTTTCAGTTTGATAAAATTTCAAAAACAACTATGGCGCTTTATTTTGTTGTTGTTGCTAAAATTTGACATGAATACTCGAGTACTCGCAAAGATAAAGTTGCCAGATTCGTGTTTTAAAAAAAACGCCATTGTTTGATATTTAAACAGGCAGTTACACGGAATTTTTTTTATTTCATCTAGTGTAAATAGGGGAGTCGATCTATCGGAAAATAAAATCCGATTAAACTGACCCACATTAAATGGAAACAGTTATTTTTCTTAACACAAACGTGGAAATCTTAAGTCAAATAGAACAATCTACATTTATCTTGCCACATTGCTTAACAGACAAACTGTCATAGTTACCAAAACAGAGTTTTTTGTTTTCAAAAATGTTTTGGCATCACTGCAAACAGCTGTTTTGTATCGTTTGTTTTGTGTTTTAGTTTAACCGGGCGGTTTATTGTAAACGTTTTTTACGGAATATTTTTGTTAAATTATTTTCTTTTGTACTTTAATTTTATCCAAATGATGGATGAGGATGATGACTCTGGTGTACATCGCCTTGAGGGTACAAGTGCCACGGAAATGCGCGGTGGTTTGGTTATAAAAAAGACCAAAACTGATGACAACAAATTTAAAGTGCCCAAACCATCGATCTTGGGCTTAGACAAATTAGCTGCCCAGAAGCGCAAAGAACGTGAAGAAAGTCAGCGATTAATATCTTTTAAGGATAATGAAAACGATGATGAGGATAAAGATGTGCGAACCGTTTCAACTCCCTCATTGCCAAGTGAATTTGCTTTTAAAAAGCCAGACACGCAAAGTTTTCAAAAAATGGGCCGTCAGTTGAGAGCTCCCAAGGATGAGACACCCACACATACGGGTGGTGTTTCTGAAGAGGCTCGTGAACGTTTGAGAGAGCACATCAAACGGGATCGCTCTAAAGGTGGGGTGCACTATTCCTCTAAAGACTATGATAGAGAACGTGATCGTGAACGCGATAGGGACAGAGACAGAGAGCGCAGCAGATCGTCTTCATCATCTTCTTCGTCGAAGGATAGGCGTGATAGAGACCGTGACCGGGATAGAGATAGAGGACGTGATAAACGGCGTGATCATAGAGAACGTGACCGCGATATTCGTAGTGAGCGCAGAGACCGCAGTGAACGTGACCGGGATCGTGACTCTGAGAGAAGCGTTAATACGCCACGCTTTAGAGATGAACCACGAACTCCCAATACAATTTCTGTGTCGGGTAGCGCCTGGGAAGAGGACGATGAGCCAGGTGAGCGTTCTTCGCGTAAATCTTCCTGGGATTTTCCCACGCCCAAATCGTATGCTAGTTCAGAAAGAGGCGATTGGTCTCAACGCAGTGGCAGCAGTGGTTTTAGTTCTAGCCGCAGCCGTTCTCGGCGCGATCATAATAATCGAGAGGATGACACTGCCAGACCGACACCAGCTCATAAGTATAATGCTTGGGCAAATGATCGCAAACGTTCAGGAGCCACACCCTCAACAAGCCGCAGCCAACGTCAGCCCTGGGGTGAGAGTGAAGAAGATCGCGATTTGTGGGAAGAAGAACAACGCCGATTGGATCGTGAGTGGTATAACATTGACGAGGGCTACGATGATGAAAACAATCCCTTTGCCGGAGCCAATGCTGACTACTTTCGCAAACGTGAGGAAATGCTGGAACAAAAACGTACTAAACGCATTAGTGCCCAACAAAGACAAAACAATAAAGACAATGAGCTATGGGAACGTAATCGTATGTTAACCTCAGGCGTTGTCATGTCCATAAATGTGAATGACGACTTTGATGAGGAGGCTCTTGAGCGTGTGCATTTATTGGTACATCACATCATTCCACCTTTTCTCGATGGTCGTATTGTGTTCACCAAACAACCGGAACCGGTTATACCCGTCAAAGATCCTACTTCGGATATGGCGCTGATAGCGCGTAAAGGTAGTACTCTTGTTAGGGTTTATCGTGAGCAAAAAGAACGTCGTAAGGCTCAAAAGAAACACTGGGAATTGGGTGGCACTAAACTTGGCAACATTATGGGCATTGAGAAGAAAGCCGACGAGGAAGATGCTAAATTCGATAAAGATTCTGATACGGCTGACTATCGTAAAGATCAAAAATTTGCCGATCACATGCGTGATCAGGAAGGTGGTTCTAGTGATTTTGCCCGTAAGAAATCGATAACAGAACAAAGACGTTTTCTGCCCGTCTTTGCGGCTCGTCAGGAGCTTTTGAATGTTATAAGAGAAAACTCGGTCATTATTATAGTGGGTGAAACGGGCAGCGGTAAGACCACCCAATTGACTCAATATCTACATGAGGATGGCTATAGCAACTTCGGCATGATTGGCTGTACTCAGCCAAGAAGAGTGGCTGCCATGTCGGTGGCTAAACGTGTGTCAGATGAAATGCATACCAAGTTAGGTGAGTTTGTTATGAGTTATTACTTATTTGTTTCATGTACTAATTCTATTTTCTTTTGGTTTTAGGTGAAGAAGTTGGCTATGCTATACGTTTTGAAGATTGTACTTCAGAAAAGACTGTCATTAAGTATATGACTGATGGTATTTTATTGCGTGAAAGTTTACGTGATCCTGATTTAGATGGTTATTCTGCCATTATTATGGATGAAGCTCATGAACGTTCTTTATCGACTGATGTTTTATTTGGTTTGCTGCGTGAGGTAAGTGGAAATATTTTTATTATAACTAATGTTTAGGGAGTATGTATTATGGTCAAAGTATTTCAGAAAAGCAGGAAATTTTTCGAATTAAAATATCAACAGTTTTCCCGAAAATATAAAATATTAATTTCAAACGCGTATGCATAACTTTTTGTTTAGGATGAGCCACCTACACATAATGGAGGTGTTTTGAAATTAATCCTAAAAAGTAATCTCTTTGGTAAATATTGTCTGGTTGTAATCTCTTCCAGGATTCTTTACACGATAAGAGAATATAAACAAGAATTGTATATTGTTCTGTTCCGAAGTTTAGTAAACATTTGACAGAAGTGGTTGGTAGTTCTTTGAACTCTGTGTTAAATGCACAATTTTTAAATTATTATTTCAATAATGAAATATATTTCAAAATTGTATAAAATGGGTCATTGGTGTACCATTGTACTTTTGAAGGTCGAATTGTACCAAAAAAGTACAATTGTACCAATTTTGCTAATATGTACTGAGTGACATAGAATATAGCACAAGAAGGTTGCCGTAGGTTAGGTTAGTTGGTTGTCCTCGCGATGTCCCTTTGTAATACCAGAAATGAAAGAAACCATAGACTATACTATAGACTAGACTATACTAGACTATGGACTAGACTATAGACTAGACTATAGACTAGACTATAGATTAGACTATAGACTAGACTATAGACTAGACTATAGACTAGACTATAGACTAGACTATAGACTAGACTATAGACTAGACTATAGACTAGACTATAGACTAGACTATAGACTAGACTATAGACTAGACTATAGACTAGACTATAGACTAGACTATAGACTAGACTATAGACTAGACTATAGACTAGACTATAGACTAGACTATAGACTAGACTATAGACTAGACTATAGACTAGACTATAGACTAGACTATAGACTAGACTATAGACTAGACTATAGACTAGACTATAGACTAGACTATAGACTAGACTATAGACTAGACTATAGACTAGACTATAGACTAGACTATAGACTAGACTATAGACTAGACTATAGACTAGACTATAGACTAGACTATAGACTAGACTATAGACTAGACTATAGACTAGACTAGATAGACTATAGACTAGACTATAGACTAGACTATAGACTAGACTATAGACTAGACTATAGACTAGACTATAGACTAGACTATAGACTAGACTATAGACTAGACTATAGACTAGACTATAGACTAGACTATAGACTAGGACTATAGACTAGACTATAGACTAGACTATAGACTAGACTATAGACTAGACTATGACTATATAGACTAGACTATAGACTAGACTATAGACTAGACTATAGACTAGACTATAGACTATAGACTAGACTATAGACCTAGACTATAGACTAGACTATAGACTAGACTATAGACTAGACTATAGACTAGACTATAGACTAGACTATAGACTAGACTATAGACTAGACTATAGACTAGACTATAGACTAGACTAAGACTAGACTATAGACTAGACTATAGACTAGACTATAGACTAGAATAGACTAGACTATAGACTAGACTATAGACTATAGATAGACTATAGACTAGACTATAGACTAGACTAGCTAGACTATAGACTAGACGATAGACTACTAATAGACTAGACTATAACTAGACTATAGACTAGACTATAGAAGACTATAGACTAGACTATAGACTAGACTATAGACTAGACTATAGACTAGACTATAGACTAGACTATAGACTAGACTATAGACTAGGATATCGACTAGACTATAGACTAGACTATAGACTAGACTAGACTAGACTAGACTATAGACTAGACTATAGACTAGACTAAGACTAGACTATAGACTAGACTAGACTAGACTAGACTATAGACTAGACTAGACTATAGACTAGACTAGGACTAGACTAGACTAGGATAGACTAGACTAGAGACTATAGACTAGACTAGACTAGACTAGACTAGACTAGACTAGACTATAGACTAGACTAGACTAGACTATAGACTAGACTATAGACTAGACTAGACTATAGACTAGACTATAGACTAGACTAGACTATAGACTAGACTATAGACTAGACTAGACTAGAGTAGACTAGACTATAGACTAGACTAGTCTATAGACTAGACTAGACTAGACTAGACTATAGACTAGACTAGACTAGACTAGACTACAGACTAGGCTAGACTATAGACTAGACTAGACTAGACTATAGACTAGACTATAGTCTAGACTAGACTATAGACTAGACTGTCGACTATACTATAGACTAGACTATAGGCTAGACTATTGTCTAGACTATAG
The DNA here is from genome assembly GCF_015586225.1 of Lucilia sericata. Taxonomy (NCBI): domain Eukaryota; kingdom Metazoa; phylum Arthropoda; class Insecta; order Diptera; family Calliphoridae; genus Lucilia; species Lucilia sericata. Next base: position 69,189 of record NW_023995356.1, on the reverse strand, counting down.
ACTAGACTATATACTAGACTATTGACTAGACTATAGACTAGACTATAGACTAGACTATAGACTAGACTATAGACTAGACTATAGACTAGACTATAGACTAGACTATAGACTAGACTATAGACTAGACTATAGATTAGACTATAGACTAGACTAGACTATAGACTAGACTATAGACTAAACTATAGACTAGACTATAGACTAAACTATAGACTAGACTAGACTATACTAAACTATACTAGACTATAGACTAGACTAGACTATAGACTAGACTATAGACTAGACTAGACTAGAATAGACTAGAATAGACTATAGACTAGAATAGACTAGACTAGATTAGACTAGACTAGACTATAGATTAGCCTAGACTAGACTATAGACTAGACTAGACTAGACTAGACTATAGACTAGACTATAGACTAGACTATAGACTAGACTATAGACTAGACTATAGACTAGACTACAGACTAGACTATAGACTAGACTATAGACTAGACTATAGACTAGACTATAGACTAGACTATAGACTAGACTATAGACTAGACTATAGACTAGACTATAGACTAGACTATAGACTAGACTATAGACTAGACTATAGACTAGACTATAGACTAGACTATAGACTAGACTATAGACTAGACTATAGACTAGACTATAGACTAGACTATAGACTAGACTATAGACTAGACTATAGACTAGACTATATACTAGACTATAGGTTAGATTATGGACTGGACTGTAGACTAGACTATATACTAGACCATAGATTATATTATGGACTGGACTGTAGACTAGATTATGGAGTAGACCACAACGCATTTTATCCCTCAATTGCCATTTCAAAAACGTCAGATTTGACGGGAAAAACGTCAAATTGGCAACACTGCTTATTTTTGAATGTTTCCCCATCTCGTTTAGGGATGCCCGCCCTTCTAGGACTAAGTTTGATGTTGTGTAAACACCACTTAGAGCCCTTAAGGCTGCCTGGTAATCGGTGTATATACGAATATTAACGCCGTATATTCGGTAAAACTGTTTTATGGCCGAAATTTCAGCCTGAAGAATGCTATAATGGTCTCGAAGCTTAAAGGAAACTAAACCATGATCTTATTTTGAGTCATTGGTGAAGACCTTGTACGATCCGTCATAGAAGATTGTTTTCGTCGCAATTGAATTATGTTGTATAATCACTGAAAAGCTTCTAACAAAAGATGGTTTGGCGATGCTGTAATCAATGTTGTCGGGGATTGTTTCCTGGCAATTGAAACAGTTGTGTTGAGTCTAATTGCCGTATTCAAGGCAACCTCTTGAGCCATTAGATTAATAGGTAGCCATCCCATCAGGACAAAGAGAGCCTTTGCGAAGGGCCTCGGAGGATTCCTTTATAGCTTTTGAAGTGTAAGTCTTTTTGTGCAGATTTCCACCAGACAAGTGCACCTTATAATAATATGGGCTTAACTACAATTTCAAAGGGCCATTTGGTATTTCTGGGGTTTATGCCACACGACTATTTTCATAGTTATGTTCAAAAATTTTTTAAAACCTTTTAAAATAATCTCTCAAGGATCTATTAAAAAATAATTTTGTTTTCTTAGAAACCAATTTAGTAAAAATTTTCTATTGTAACTGCATTTTTCTATAAATTTCTTTCACTTTTAAAGTTTATCATAAAACTTACCTTTTTTGTATAAAATTTATTAAAAAACTTTCCAATTTGTTATAATATTGCTTTATTAAATATGTATGTATTTTTATTAAGCTCCAATAAGTGTATGATTTTCTTTAAAGTGTATATAAATTATTTAACTGGAAAAAAGCCACTTACAAAAAAAATATATAATATTTTTGTTGGTTATACAAAAAAATTATTGTTTTTTTTTTAAAGATTAATAGAAAAATAACACATTATTTTTTTTAATATTATTGTTTAAATATCACTTAAAAGCTAAATAAACAAATAATGTGTTTTTAATATAATAATATAAAATATTTTATTTACTTTATATAGTATTTAAATTTATACTTATAATTTAAAAAGCAAACAAAATCACATAATTTTTTTTTCATATAATAATTTTATTTTTATTTAATTTTTTTAATAACATTTCTTATTTGTTTTTAATGAGCAATGACAATATATTTTTTTGTTAAATTTTAATTTCATATTAAAGTAACTTTTAAAAACTATAAATATATAAAGACAACAATAACAATTGCTTAAATAATAATTAATAAATTATAAAAAAATAAGGTAAAACTTTTTTCTTTTATAAAAAAAATAATAATAAGTCTTTTCTCCATTTCTGTTACAAATTCACAGTTTTTCTTTTTTTTATAAAGTGTTAGGGCGGGTTATAAAATTGTTTTTTTCTTTTGTGTAATGCGAGTTTCTTTTTTTTTAAAAAAGTTTTTTGTTGTTGTTTTTTTTTGTAACTAGTTAAACTTTTGGCTTTAATTTTTTTTGTAATATGTATTTTAAAAACTTTTTTGGTGTTTAATTTGTTTTCGTTTATATGTTTATAAAAAGCATCGTAAAAATGGAATGATATCGATGCCTTAAAGCTTTTTAGTTTTTTTTACTTTGATAATAGAAGTTTGAAAATTGTTAGAAGTTTTAGTTTAAATACGAAAAGGAATGATAACAATATGTTATGTTTTTTTAAAGTTTAAATGATAAATTTTACTAAAAATCGTTTAAATATTACAATAACCAAAACTGGTTTTTTTTCGAAAAAAAAAAAATATAATTTCTTTTATTTTTAAAAAATTTTCCCAAATTTAGTTTAATTTGATGTTAATTTCTAATATTTTTTTAACTTCGAACTTAAAAATTTTGAACAATTTCTTAAATTAAAACATCAAAATTTTGATAAAATTTGAACATTTTCTTTAATTTTAATAAAATTTCAATGCAGTTTCAAAATTTAAGCTTTTTAGAAGAAGTTCGAAAAAATTTCGAAAATTCGAACATAACTTCGAAAATTTTTTGAAGCTCTGAAAAATTTTAATTTTTTTAAGAATTATAATGAGCTTTCCATTTAGTTTCAGTGTTTTTAGCTTTTTGAAGAAATTCGAAAAATTTTCGAAAATTCGAACTTAAGTTCGAACATTTTTAAAAGCTCTTAAAATAATCTCTGAAACTTGAGGATTCATAAAAATATTCTTTTAAGTTTTTTTTAAGAAGCTAATATCTCATTTTTTTTCAAATCCGAATTTCAAAATTTTGAAAATTTTTATAAATTTTGGTTTTTGTAAATTCCCTGACTATATAATTCTATTCCTTTATTATTTTAAAATATTTTGCCTTTTCCTGGTTTTCCTTCATTTAATTTTTTTCCATTCTAAATCTGTTATACGAAAAAGTTCACTTAACTTTTTAATAAATTTCAAGTTCTTCATTGTTTATTTTCAAAATATGTGAACTTTTTCGTATTTTATTTTATTCTATTCTGTTGAAAAAGCTCATATTTCATGTCTTTCATTTGTTTAAAAGAACATTTTGTCTCAAAATCTTGCTAAAATTTCCCTTTATTTTTTCCGAAATATATGAACTTTATTCATTTATAACTTAACGAAAAAGTTCTTATATCTCTTTCACTTAAACTTTTAAGTTTTCTATAATATACTTTCGAAATATATGACCTTTTTCGTTAAATTTATTTTAATTTTCATAGTCTTTTTTTTTTTTAAAAACGGCCTATATTACACGTCTTTATGAAGAACATTGTTCAAAAATTTAAGTGAATTTTCAATATTTTTTAAAAAAAGGTCATATTTTTCTATTCTCTAGTTCGAAAAAGTTCATAGATTTCATTTTTTTCGAAATATATGACCTTTTTCTTAAATTATTTTTCAAAAATCCTAAAAAGTCTATATTTCATGTCTCTAATAAATTTCAAATTATCAAAAAGGGTCTCACATTTCATTGTTCGAAATATAAGACCTTTTTCGTATCATGTTTCCTAAACTTCTTATTTTTAAAAAAAGGCTACATTTCATGTCTCTAATAATCCTAAAGTATTTTCGAAAAAGGTTATAGATCTCCTCATTTAATCATTTTCGAAATATATAGCCTTTTTCTTTGTTCCATATGATTTGCAAAATCTTTGAAAAAAGTTATATATTTCATGTCACTAATACCCTAAAATGAAGAAAGTAGAACCTAAATCTCTCGACTTTAACTAATTTTCGAAATATTCAACCTAAATCTCCTGACGACAGTTTACTTTCGAAATATTTAACCTTTTTTTATAATAATTCTATAATATTTTGTAATTTTGTTTAAAAACAGTTTATATTTCATGTCTCATAGATTTACGTTTTCAAACGGAGGTAGGCAAAGAGCTATCTTGTGAGCTTTTTTGCTCTTTTGTTCTTATACGTAGTCAGCTTATTTTTAACTCTCTGTATATCTCTGCTTAAATACTGAGCTTTTTATTACATATGGGCAAAGAGCTCTCTTGTGTTTAAAGCAGACATTGGCAGAGCGAGAGAGAGACATTTGAGCTTTCTGATGGCGTTCATACGTTTATATAAAGATTTGAAAGCTTATATACTTTCGAAAGTAAAAGATAGGAATAAAACTTATAAAAAAGCTCTATGCCTATCTCTGCTTAAACGTAAGAAAGCTCATTTGTCAGAGTGTTAAAAAATATTCTTTTTTAACACTCTGACAAAGAATATTTTGAAAATTATTAAAAAATTTCAACAATTTTTTATTATAAAAGTTATGTCTTAATAATCTTTCAAGAGAACGTTTTGCCTGTCACTGTTTTAAACCTATGTATGCTATACAAATAAAAGAGAGCTCACACTGGAACTCTCTGACGTTGCCTGGTTTAAAAATTATTCAATAATTTGATAAATATTTGATATATAAGATTTATCTTAACAATCTATGAAGAGAGCCATTTGCCTGTCACTGTTTTAAGCTTATGTCAGCTTAAACATTCATGCAAACTTAGAGAGCTCATTTTGTTACTCTCTGACGATGCCTAGTTGAATAATTTTTAATATTAATGTTTTGTTTTAACAATCTCTGTTTCTGTCACTGTTTTAAGCGTACGTAAGCTTAAACATTCATACAAACTGAGAGAGCTCATTTTCTTACTCTCTGACGATGCCTGGTTTAAAAATTAATCAACAATTTGATAAAAATATCAACAATTTTTAATATATAAGTTTTTGTATTAACAATCTCTTAAGAGAGTCGTTTGCCTGCCACTGTTTTAGGCGAACATAAGCTAACACATTTAAATATAGTACATAGAGAGCTCATATTGTTACTCTCTAATATATTCTGGTTTAAAAATTACTAAATAATTTCAGCAAATTTTGAATATAACTTTTGTTTTAACAATCTCTTAAGAGAGCCGTTTGCCTATCGCTGTTAGAGAGCTCATTTTTTTAACTCTCCAATAAAACTTAGTTTAAAAATGATTAAAATGTTTTAACAATAAAAAGTTTAGTCTTCACAAACTGTGGTTTTCGTTTTACTAAACGCTGGTATTTGTAATATTTAAAAGATTTTGTTTTAAAAAATGTCTTTTAAAAATATAGTTTTTTTTTAAGAATTTAATTTTAAAACATAACATATTGAAACAATTAATAAATAAACTTCTTTTTACCAAAATGTTTAACAACAAATATTGCTCCTTAACTTCATAGAAGTTTTTAAATTAGTAAAAAAAAATTCAAAATTATTTGAAAATTTTTTAAAATTTTTTTAAAAATTTGTTAAAAATTTAAATTTTTTTTTTCAATTTTCATATTTTTGTAAAGAAAAGCTTAAGTTTAACTAGCTACTAAAGGCCATGGCTAGTTTAGGCTTATAAAAAAAAATTGTGGCAATTGTTAATTATTTTTTTAATTGTTTTTGTTTTAAAAACTAAAATTATAAAATGAGGACTAGAATTTATTATGAAAAGTAAGACGAGTATAAATAGTTTTAATAATACTTAAACGTATAACATATATATACGATTAATTAGGCAATTGCATATATATTTATATAAAGAAATTTTTATATATAAACTGTTTGTTTATATATATTACTTGTTAAAACACAACAACAGTTTAATAAAACTTTTGTATAGGTGTTTTTTGTTTAATATTAAATAATTTTTTTTTTAAATTTTATCTTATCTCATTTACAAATAAAACAAAGAACAAAACACAACTCTCATGAATTCTAATCCTCATTAATAATATTTTAATTTTAGACAAATAATTACCCACATTTGCAATATAAAGCAAAATGTTTAACACAAATTGAGTTATAGAAAATTTTGCGCAAATTTGCACAAATTTCTAATTTACTTAGAGGTGGAATAGGATTTTTGTTTATTCATTAATAACAACATGCCGGCATTCATGCCCACACTGCCCCACTTAACGCATTCGGACATCTGTAAAGAGAAAGAAAACAAAAATAATTTTAAATTTCAGAAACTTTAAAAATTTCTTATCATCCTACCTGTCGTTTTCTGACATCCTGTTGACGACTACCGTAGCGACACCAATATACAAAGTGCTTATTATTATTCCACAAGCTTTGTTTGGCTTTGCGTGCAAAGGATATCTGCAAACAGTTTTTGTTAAATAAAAAAAAAACATTAATTATTATTTGTTGCTTTAAATTTGTAATAAAAAAAGTTTCTTTTTAGCCTACACCCATATTAAAGCGTTTAATTGTCGTCTAATTTTGGTTTAGCTTTTGGTTTTTTTAGAAAACGTTACATGGTGTTTATCGCTTTCTTTTTTTGCTCCTCTTCTAATTAGTGATCCTAGTAAAAAGGTTCATTATTAGAATGGGTTTAAGGTTAAATATTTAATTTGTTTATATTCAATATTTATCCTGTGTTGTAAGAGTTTCTTTATTTTCCTTGTTGTTGTTGTAAGAAGAAATGAGAGAGGGGGGAAGGCTTAAAAAATTTTAAAAAATAATAAACCTCAATGTTAACTTAAACCATTTTTTCAATTCTATTATAGAAAGTGTTTAATAAACTATTAAAATACAATATTATTTGTATTAGCAATAAAATAGAAATAATTAATTTATAATAAAACTATTAAAATAAAATTTAGAAACAATTTGAACCGAGAGACCAAAGTAGAATTTCTTCTTAACATCAGTTTTTCGAGATATCGTGGCCTAAAGTTTAAAATACCTCGGTTGTTATAACAGCGCTAATGTTATATCCTAACTTGAAGAAGAAAGGAGATATAAGACATGTTTAACCCTTATATTAAAGTCATCAGTATGGACTTTCAGATGACGTAACAAAAATTATAAATAAACATGTCTTAACGCTGTTGTAACGTCTCAAATATGGCCAAGATCGGGGTATTTCAATCTTTAGTTAGCGGTTTATAGAAAACTTTATGTGATGGAAGATACATGTGGATTCAATGGATCGTTTAAAAAAGTATACTTTGATCTCTGGGTTAAACATTTATTGATTAATACTTAAAAAGTTACACTAAGCGCCCTCTACCGGGCAAGAAAATATAACAATTAAAAAGAAAAATTCATCAAGATTTATGACCTCAATTATTCTTTTGCCTTAATTCCGTTCGACAAGAGGTTGTGAGAGAGAAACCTTGATATTTAAGATCCTAAAAAGTTGATCAACCAACATGGTAGCTCACTGGAAGCAAATAGTCAAGTAGAGTCGAAAGGACTTCGTTTGACAGGACCAAATAGTATTATAGTATTAGATCCAACCTGTAGCCTTGAGAAATCTCAAAAGGTCATTAAGTTTAGACTCAGATAACTCAATAAGCATGGATATGAGACAGTGTAATACAGCTTTTACTAATTTTATATAAGTCCAAATTGTCCAGTAAATAAACTCGTTAGTATCTTAAGTTTCCAAAAGAAACTTTCATTTGAGATCAGAGGTCTCTTCAAAGACCAAAAAGCTTGGATTGAAACCAAACCAGCATAGTATGACATTCGTAGGGGAATGCTAGAATTACATCGATCATCGTTATTAGCTTGACAATCAGTATGTGTGTTCCGTGGTTAATGTCAGTCCATAGTTTTAAACTGTGTTATTTTGAAATATAAAACAGTACATGACAACTACTGACCTACACGATAAACAGTTAAGAGACTTCAGAGACAGAAACTCTAGAAGCTAGAAGTCTGAGTTTATTCTAGCTTATCCATAGATCAAGTTAAAGAAGGTCTTTATCCAAGAAAGTTACTTCAAGCGTTTCTATTGTCCACTCAATCGGTTCATTTGTTTCCTATGGCGTACATGACAACTACCGACCTTAGCCTACACGATAAACAGTTAAGAGACTTCAGAGACAAAGACTCTAGAAGCTAGAAGTCTCAGTTCTAGCTAGAAAGTTACTTCAAGCGTTTCTATTTTATCCACTCAATCGGTTAATTTGTTTCCTATGGGACCCCCATGGACAGTTAACCTTGCACAAGATCAGTTCATTTTGTTAAAATAATGTCTGGCAACTCCCATTTGAAGAGGACTGAGTGAAATCAGACTTTTAGACATCACTAGTATTCTTACGCCCCTTTATCTTGTACTCACTCTTTCCAATGTAAAGGAAGAGTTAGGATTCTACAAAATTGAGTCGAGCATCTCAATTGCCCAGTCTATCGGTCAGTTTGTTCCAAAAAGAACACTCAAAGAGCGGTTACCTCACACAAGTTCAGTCTATTTTACTAACTGAGTGAAGTCAGGTTTTCGGATAACACAAGTACTCATACATCCCTTTCCAATGACGAAAAAACACCGACTTTATCCTCCTACTCGAACATCCATAGAATATAACATTTATTCTTCCCTTCAGCCCTTTGTACTTTGAGTCCCTCGAATAGCCGACTATTAGGGCCTATCTTAGATAACTGTTTAATTCAAAGATGTAATATAAAGCAGAAGTTGACCCCCATACTCTCTTTAGCATACAAAGAGAAAGATAGAAACATTTCCAAGGGAATTTTATCCATTATGCCTTCGGTCAAGAAACTAAGTGTGTCTAGTGACGAAATAAAGCCCTGAATTTGTTGTAGAACATCCATAGGTTCCTTGAGTCACTCTCTGAAGATTTGAGCCATCATCCGAGTGTCATATGAGAAGAGTTCTTTCGGTCAATAAACTAGAGGTATATAAAAGATGGTTCCTTTAGTGGCTACCAATTGGAGAAATATCTAACGTTATATGAGCAATAACAAGTGCCTTTGGTCATGGAATAGATCGTTGTAATGCAACAGTTCAGTCAACAAAACTTTAAGTTTCGCACCAGTTATGTCGGACTAATCATACTCTCTAGAATAATACTCTTTAGAATCGCACCCTTTAGAATCGTACCCTTTAGAATCGTGCTCTCTAGAATCTACCCTATAAGTGTTTATTGACGTTTTTGCCGAAAACAGTTCTTTTTGAAATGTCATCTAAAATTCGAAAGCTCAGTTTCTAAAGCTTTCGAGATCTTTCTCTAATCTATATAGAACAACAAGCTTAAAGCTTTCTAGTCCCACATAGACTGTTTGGTGGTCAATCCTATCATAGCCTACTTCATTACTCTCATTAGATTAAAGGGGTCTTTCCGCTGAAGTATCACAACTCCCTGGACTTGCCATCAATTCAAATACTCTAGATTTAGGTTGTAGACTTCTTTCAAATTCCTATAATTAAAAACATAAATGTTCTTCTGAATCGAAACTATAAATGACGTATACGATTTCGGGAACTATAGTTGGAATAAAAGTTTTATGTGACCTAAGAAGATAACTGTTTAAGTTTGACCTAAGATGATAACTATATGCAATTTGTTTAGTCTTTGAGGGATCATGCAACTTGAGTCTTTATATATAGTTCTTAACATTATGACCCCTGGATTAATCTCGTTTATAGAGGGTTTAGGGCTTTGGTTTTCCGAATATTATCTTCTTGCTAACTGGTATGTTCAGTATATAACCGAATGGAATTCCCTTCTTTTCTTTTTTAAGATCTCGAAAACGAAAAAGAGAATTATCATTTACAGAGAGATCACAAACTCTATTTCTCCAAAACTCACAGGGTCTGTCACAATAATTTAAAGTTTGTGAATGAATTACTCTATTCTATAACTCAAACATTAAATATTAACTATTCACCATGTTTATAAATATTTTAAACCTTGAAATTATCTTAAATTAATCTTAATCCAATCTAAAACTATTTATAATTAAAAATAACTTAAATTATTCAAAACTTATGATATAAATTATTTAAAAAAATATTTGCAACATTACCTGATTTCTTATATCCTTTTCATTGTGTGGCGGTTTTTCTTTATCAGCAAAATTATTAATACGCAATTCCCAATCATTATTCCAAATGTCATCCAGTGACATTTTTATCATTTTAAAGGTGCCATTCTCACGTATTTTCACAGAAAATATTTCAATTGTTTCGGGTTTTGGTTTATTATCTGCAAAAAAAAAATAAATGGGAAAAATACAATTAGAAATTTAAATATTTATTTTAAACTTTTAAACAATTTACATTTTAAAGGCAAATGTTTGAGTGGAGAATTTTTGAAAAAATTCCAGAAAAAATTCCATTTAATTTATAGAAAAAAAAAACTTGCAACTTTATTATTATAAGTGTGTGTTTGATTTAAAATTTTAAATCTTAATAAATTTGTTGACACTAATTTAATTGTTATTTATCCAGATTATTCTTACACAAAGAGTCAGTTGTCTTTTTTATTATTATTATTTTTTTATTTTCATAGCGATTACGAAAGTATGATAAATTACCCCAGCTGTTTGCTGGGGGCATGTTAATAACATTTTAAAATTTTTTTGTAACGTTTTAAAAGTGAACTTGAAATGTTATGAAATGGCAAAAAAGACCCGGTGGGAAATGTTTGCTTTTTGATCCCATTTTCCGAATATTCAGATGGTTGTGAAACAACAAGAGCCTCCCATGTAAACGATGGGGTTTGGCAATATATAGTGCTGAAGTCAGAGGCAGATTTGTAGGATTTCTCGAATTTAATATACTGCCAATCAAAGAACTGGATCTGTTATCTATCATTATCTAGATTAAGGTTTCTAAGCGTAGAGACCGGCAACCAAGTAAGCAGAAGATGGCCTAGGTATTGATTCAATGTCTACATTGGGCCTTTGAGATGGCAAATATCTAAACAAATGCCTATGCAAGGTCTGTTCAAATCTTTTCTTTATCTCCTTACTTTATTTATGATTTTCTAAACGAATGGGGAGCGATAATGATTTAACAAGCTTCTACGTTAATATATTTTATAGATGTATTCTATACAATGTATACCAAAGACTCGCAAAGGTGTAGAACTAAGATTCTTCTCTACTGAACCTGGAATACAGTCCTTACTTCTTGAGGAGTCTTACCCTAAATGACTAACATTGATCTCTGGTGGTACAGATTGCCAATCAAGAAGAGAGAGAAAGAACATTAGTACGTTTATCAACGCCATAAAGACACTTTCTGCCAATTACAGACATACGAAAAAATTTGTCCCGGCGAAAACGAGAGGCTCCCTATGAATTGTTATTTGATAATTAAAGGAGGCTGAATGGCAATCGCTTTTGAATGGCAATAATAGCAGTTGTTTTCTTAGAAACTAGACTCCAAGAAATGTATCCTTGGGAAAACGAGAGAGATCCATTGAAATCTAGGGATCGGTAATTGATCATTTAAAGTTGCAAGCAGATTAGGACTCTCTTTTGAATGTCATATAATGAAGTTAAAGTTGTGGGAATCTTGGAATAAACTGAGAAGACAAAAGTTTTCTTCCGATCGGATTTAAAGTTGCAAGAAGATTAGGATTCTTTAGTAGTAACAATAGTTTCCTCAGTAATTTTCTACTGGACTCGAGAAAATTGTGTAACTGGGAAAACCAGATATAACCAATGGAATCTAGAGATCTATAATCGATCGAATATTAACAATAGCAGTTGTGGGAATCTACACCTTAGAAGATAGAAGCTTTCTCAGTAATTTTCTACTGGTCACGAAAAAATTGTGTCCCTGGGAAAACGAGAGAGACCCATTAGAATCTAAGGATCGGTAATTGATCATTTAAAGATGCCAGCAGAATATAATATTGAATGTCATTAAAAGCGGGAATCTTTGAATGCATCTCAGAAGACAAAAGTTTTTTCCGAAATTTTCTACTGTAGTAAAACATTAGGGTTATATAACTGTCGCTAGGTTAAGAAACTTTGGCCTAGTACTTGCATCTGCCGAGATCAGAAAATTTTCTTTGAAAATATATTAATATTTCAAACTTTTTTCGAGTAGAATATTTGGGATATATGTTGCTGTTGCTAGGGCGACAAGTTTTGGTCTTTATGAAGAGAAATTGCAGTTAACTTTAATCTCTCTCTCTCTCTCTTAAGATCTGAAAACTTTAGCCCCATAGTTGGCACTTCAATCCCTCGACCAGTAAACTTTGAAACAAATATTGAAATCGTTAAGGAATCATTTTACTGATGAAGAGTCAAATAGTTTAAGATTCATATTAAGGGACAGTAATTGCAGCTGTTGGAATCTGGGAAAACGACTTAAAAGACTTATAGGAGTTCGGTTTATATAGAAGTCGCTACTTGGATCGTCTGAGAGAATAGATCCCATTGTTGATGGAACATTTAGAACTATGTCAAGTTTTAAAACTGTATGGCAATACTTTTAGAACTGATTTGTGATTTCTAAGTATAATACCTTATCTAGATCTGACGTCTTGAAATTCTATGATTCAAAACTTGTGTAAAAAATAAATTTCTATAACATCTTACAAATAGAAGTGTATTTAAAATTAACACGTAAATAATTTGTTATTAACATTCTTAAAGATTAGATAACTCTTCTATATATAGATAAATCTAATAACGTTTTTCATTTGATTTATAGAAATTAGTTAAAATATGATTTAAAATTAAACAGCCCCCATATATATTGTTATAACCAATATACAATATAGATTTGATAATAACATTATAAATTAAAATAGAAAGTTAATTAATCACAATTGTAATCAAAATTTATATAGAAAAATATCTCTTAAGGGGGGTAAGGAGTCGGAAAATTGTTGTTTTTAAATTTATTACTTCATCAGTTAAGGATAATTATGAAAGTCAAGTGAACTTCTAGATTTTACCATTAAATGATTCCAAACCAAAGTAGATCGTACTAGTACTTTCCCGCTGACAATTCACCACTTCTATAAGTGAGTAAAAGTCATGTAAACAAGTCACTAGGGACACTTCAATCTTTAAATTGCAAACTTTTTCAACCTCAATTATTCTCTTTATTTAATATTTATCACACGTCTGAGTCATTAATATTTAATACTTTTCTTTTTGTTTATAAATTCTCCTACATAAATTTTAAATTGTTATTAATTTTAAATAGTTTCTAAAGTAAACTCTTTCTGCCTTAAGTCACTGACACTTTTATTTATTTGTTCTTGAAGTAAGAATAACAAAATTGATAAATAATGAACTGTTGTAATAATATTGACTTTTTATTTAATTCCTTTTTAATGCCATATAAATATTTACAAAAAAATTTTACAACAAAATCGGCCATGTTACGCCTAAAGTGTATTATAAAAAAAGTAATAATAATAGTATATTATTGCTAATAGGAGGAGATAAGAAAGTAATTGCTTAATTTATAAAATATGAAGTGATTAAGTTTAAAGCGAAATGCGAGTAATAGAAGTTTAATAAAACAATTAAATACACTGAGAACAAGTCTTAAACCAAAAGGAAATACTTAAAAAAATCATTCCTTAAAGTAAACAACTCTTGCAAAGCTTGTAATCATAACAAATTTTGGTAAAATCATAAAATTTTCTATACTTAAACAAGAAAATGTAAGAAATTTTGATTTGCTATACTTAGTGAACTTTACAAGGTCTTGTAAATATGTTATAACAAAACAAATTGAAAGTTTTGACTTAAATCGCTGAAAATCATTCCAACAGGTCTTGTAAATAAGCAAGACCTTTTTTCATGACTTCCTCTTTTTCCTTTCTCATATTTGCTACTTTGCAAGACCTTGCAAATATGCCATACCAAAGAAAATATGAGTTTTAAGTTTAATTGAAACTACAAATCTTAAATCAATGATTTGCAACACTAAAAATCAATACAAACAGGGCCTTGTAAATATGCCCTCCATAGAATATTTTTTTCATGACTCTATAATTTGCATATTTGCTACTCTTGCAAATAAATCTCTTATCAATAGTAAAAAGCATTAAAAATAAATCATTAAAAGACTAAAATTCATAGTAAATGGGTCTTGCAAATATATCAAACTGAAAGAAATACATTTTTAATACAACTATCTTTTGCAAATTAGCTTTTTCGACTATTTGCAAGATTGCTAACACAGGTTGGTAAATATGCCACACTAAACAAAATGTTTGCAAAACTTAAAATCTTAAAAATTTTTTTTTTTAAATCCAAAAATTGCTAATTTATAGCAACAAATTATAACAAACTTTAATTTGCAATACATAGCCGTATTTACAAGACCTTGCAAATATGTTATAACAAAATAAATGTGACTTTTAACTTTAAATTAAATTACAAATGGCAAAACGGGGATTTTTAAGACTTAAAATCAACACAAACAGGTCTTGTAAATATGCAAGACTTGATAAATTACTATTTTCAGCTTCATCTTTAGCATATTTACTAGCCTTGAACATATGATATCCATAGTGAAGAAAAATACAAAATAAATCTCAAAATTTTCTTTATTGTCTTTGCTAGACTAAAATTCATTGCAAATGGATCTTGTAAATATATCAGACTAAAAAAATAGTGTTGCATAACTCAATCTTTTGGAAAATTTCTTTCTTTTCTATTTTTATAAATATGTATGCAATATTAAAAACATTGAACAAATGTTATGGTAAATATGCAACACTAAATGAAATGCTTACTATTCTTGTAAGTATGAAACCAATAGTAAAGAAACTTGGTCTTGTAAATTTACTACTCTTGTAAATGTGTCCTTAATAGTGAAGAAACTTTTAAAATTAATCACCAAACTGTGATTACTATATTTGCTAGACTAAAAATCTTGTAAATATACCAGACTAAATCAAATGCTATTTCAAGGCATTTCTCTTGTTGCTTTTGCTATTTACAAGACTCAATAAAACTAGTTTGGGAAATATACAAGACTACATGAAATACTTCTCTCTTTAGGCATATTTGCCACTCTTGCAAATATACTATGGTGAGTTTTGCTTTCTAACTAAACGAACTCATTTTTACTATAAGTAAAAATCCATTAACTTAAAGTAAACAACATTTGACATCACTGTCAAAAACTCACTCCTTAAGAGATCATTAAGCAACCAAAGAGTATTTAACCAACTTAAGAGTATCAAACAAAAGAGAACATAATGCATATTCATTTGAAATATTTGGTACTAAAAAAAAAACAAAGTTATTTATTCGATATTAGAGTTGTAAAACTCAACAGTAATAAAGGCATAAATAATAAAACAACCAAAGTACAAAAAAAAAAAAAGAAATCAACATCAAAATTTCGCTAAAAAGAATTTTCGAGAATACAAAATCTAGTATTTTGATTCTATAAAATATGTTTGCATTAGAGGTGGTTGTTTATAAACAACAGCAGTAAAAAAAAGTTTTAATTATAAATATGCGTTTTATATTATTCTGTTATTTACCATTTTTGTAGTTGTTTTATTTATTATTGTTGTGGCAAAATCGCTAGACCACTTAAATACAAATTATGCATACATAATTGAAAATTGGACTGAATACATAGATATTTTTTTATTGTTGTTTTTTTTATGACAGTTATCTCTTATAGTTTATCATCAATTTGATTTTCTTACTCACTAAAAGTTATTATTGTTTATATTCAACGTTGACATGATTATTGTGTTTAAACAAAAAAAAAGTATGAAGAAGAAGCTGATTATTGTGTCATCTCAGTTCGTCATAATTGACAAAAACAATAATAAAAATACGCATACTTAAGTAGTGAGGTTGGCTTGAATAGTGCGCAAATGAAATAGTTAAATTTTGATTCAAAAATTTGAAAATTACATCCACTATAGACTATCTAGAGTCCAGACTATAGAATTTCTAGACTTCAGAATATAGACAAACTATAGTTCAGACTATATATCTATAGTCCAGATTATAGGGAATCTATAGTCCAGATTATAGGGAATCTATAGTCCAGACTACAGAAAATTTATAGTTCAGACTATAGACTTTCTAGAGTCCAGACTATATACAATCTATAGTGCAGACTATAGACAAACTATTGGTCAGATTATAGACAAGCTATCCAGACTATCGACAAATTATCGTCCAGACTATAGACAAACTATAGTCCAGACTATAGAGAAACTTTGGTCCAGCCTATAGACAAACGATAGTCCAGACTATAGACAAACTATAGTCCAGGTTATAGACAAACTATAGTCTAGACTATAGAGAAACTTTAGTCCAGCCTATAGACAAACTATAGTCCTGACTATAGACAAACTATAGTCCAGATTATAGATAAACTGGAGTCCAGATTATAGACAAACTATCGTCCAGACTATAGACTCTATACAGTCCATACTATAGAGAGTATATAGTCCATACTATAGAGAGTTTATAGTCCATACTATAGAGAATCTATAGTCCAGACTATAGACAACCTATATTCCAGACTATAGAGAGTCTATAGTCCAGAATATGGAGAATCTATAGTCAAGACTATACAGAGTCTAAAGTCCAGACTCTTTAGAGACTCTGTAGTTTAGATTATAGAGAGTCTATAGTTCACACTATAAATAGTCTATAGTTCAGACTATAGAGAGTCCATAGTCTGGACTATAGACTCTCTATAGTCTGGACTATAGAGAGTTTATAGTCTAGACTATAGAAAGTCTATAGTCCAGACTATAGAGAGTCTATAGTCCAGACTATAGAGAGTCTATAGTCCAGACTATAGAGAGTCTATAGTCCAGACTATAGAGAGTCTATAGTCCAGACTATAGAGAGTCTATAGTCCAGACTATAGAGAGTCTATAGTCCAGACTATAGAGAGTCTATAGTCTAGACTGTAGATAGTCTATAGTCTAGACTATAGAGAGTCTATAGTCCAGACTCTAGTGAGTCTATAGTCCAGACTCTAGAGAGTCTATAGTCCAGACTATAGAGAGTCTATAGACCAGCTTATAGAGAGTCTATAGTCCAGAGCGTTGGAAATTACTACTTTGCTTAAACAATAATGGGAGTAACTAAATTGTACTAGAAAAAGTACCTTTCTTCCCCTGTGCCTAAAATGTACTTAAAAGCTCATCTCTAATAGTTGGATGCTGTTGCTGTTAATGTCTGTTTTCTTGCTGATAACATTATGATTTAATAGTTAATAAAATTTTTTATTTAATTTCAATTCATTGATTTAGTACATACGTGAATATGGTTCTTTTTTAGGTCACAAATGTGATGATGCTAAAAGTCCCTAATAAATTAATTAATACAAATATATTTTATAAATATTAAATATATATTCTGGTGGTATATACATATTAATATATTTATACATAAAGTATATATTATAAATATTTATTTAATTTTTTGTTGCTTATTATTATTTTTTTAAAAAGAAAATCAAACAAACATAAATAAAATGTCACGAGCTTTAACTCGTGTTAAGAACATTTTTCTTAAAATAAAAAAAGTAAAAAAATAAAAAATATATTCGTATACCAACAAAATATATTAAACGAAAATGTATTTATAAAATTTTTTATTGAAATATTTTTGTGGACTTGTTTTTTTTCATTTATTTACGCACGTACACACATTTTTGAATAAATTGTCATGATGCTGTTTTTTTGTTTTGGCATATAACAAATTTTCTTAAATTCCTTAAAGAATTAATGCAATATTTTAAATTCAGCGCCTATAGAGTATCATATGTCTTCAAATCAATGCAGGTTTTAGTGTTTCAAAACCTTAGTTGAGTTGGTTAGAGTGTTTACTTTTTCGAGATCTAGAAGGTCTTGAATGTCTGGTAATAATTAATCGAAAGGTTGGTTAGATTAACGTTTTGGACCATGATAGGGTTGTCCAACTTTTGAAGCATGATTTAGGAAAAACAACAAGTTTTGAGACTTCCCGTAAGTCGCAGTTATAGAGAACGGGCAGTAGGTAGGTAATACATTAGGATCTCAGAAATCCTTATCGTTAATTGAGAAGTTGTGCTGATTTGGAGTTGGAGTCAAGGCTGGATTTGTAGTTTATACTGCCGTTCAGCCACAGTTAGTTAGTGCTATTCAAGAGGTACAAAGTGCTGTAAATTAATAACGAATATCAAGGATCTTTGGACCCCTAGAGGACAGATCATATACCAGAATACTAGGATTGGACATGTTAGGAATTTTTATAAGTTACGGAGTGGTGTTAGTTAGCTTTGAACGGAATATCAAGGATCTTTTGATCCATATTGGGCATATTGATTAGAAGAATACTGGGATTAGACATAGGCAGTTCAAGAAGTCTTGTAGGTTTGATAATAGATCAATGTTTGACTAGGAATAGCAGAGGTGGTGAAGTCTAAAAAATGACAATTACCTTCTGGTGCAAATTGGAGACATCGCTTAGCAGACTACTGCTAGGATTGAACAACGGCAGATAGCTTTTATGAGGATGAAAATTGTCATTGTTTGATAAGGACAAGAAAATTGGCAGAGTGCTCTTAATCTCATTTCGAAAGAAAGACGTACTGAGGAACTATTGGTCCATTTGGAGCATATTGAATATCAGAATACTACAATTGAACTCTAGTCGCTGAAGATCCTTTATAGGCTTTCAAATAGGCCATTGTTTAGTGAGGAATAGTAAAGGAAGGAGGGCTTTGCAGGTGTCAAATATACAAGTAACTTCTGATCCAAATTGGACACAACTTAAAGAAGAATACCACCAGAATTGTACATTGAGAATTAAAGATGTTTTGCAGGAGCGGTATCGGGACATATTTGAAAAGGGCTAGAAAAAGTAAATGGAACAATATCGATACTGAGGGAGCCCTTAATGACACCCTAACTTAAGCTAAGAATCCCTATGCTTAAGATTTCTATAACTTCAATGACATTTTTACAAAATCCCCCAAAAACGGGCTTCTTCTCCCTTTTATCCTTTTCCATCCAAAGAAGGAATAACTCATATGGAGAACCTACCTTTATTAGTTTTACACAGCACCACACCAAACCATGTGGTAATTGGTGTTTTATTTTCATCTTGTGAATCCAAATCATCCTCATCGTCATCATCATCAACGTCGTCAACAACATCATGATGATGATGACTGTGATGATTACGATATGCACCATTCGAAGACAATAACATTTGAACACTTGTTTGATGATGTTTGCAAAATTCCTCAACGTCTTCGTGTTCATAACTGTCGTTCGAACTGCTACTGCTGCTTCCGCTGTTATTTTGTTGTCGTGTCTTATTCGTTAGAGACAATAGACGTTGACGTCTACGCTGCTGTTGTTGGGCTAATTTCCTGGCCACAGCTGCACTACTGCGTACTTCAACAATGAAACCGCACTCGACTACAGCACAAAAAATACGTTGTTCATCAGGTTTAAACCATTTGGATTCACGTAACTTTTGTACAGCCACCGAACTGCCGAATGTTTGAGCTGTTGATGTCCTATTGAATGGTATAAGACCGCGGAAACCCAGACCACTGCTGCTAGAGTTATGTGAAGGGTTTTGATGGTGGCCCACATTAACAGTGCCACCACCGCCGCCGCCACCACCACCATCACCAGTATTGCCATTGTTTTGTGTTTGATTTAAATGACCCTGTAAAGGCCACCATTTTAAAGCGGAGACAAAACTATTTGAACGATTCATATTTATAGTTGTGGCTGCCGTTGTGAGACTTTTCCAAAATTAAAGCTCGTTATTGAAAAAGATTTTTTTGTGAAATTTTCACGTGCGTGTATTTCTTTAAAAAAAATATATAAAAAAATTAACTTTCACTAGCTTTTCCTAATTATTTTCTATTTATTGTCTTATTTTGCGTGCAACACGATTTTTTTCTTCTTTGAAATGTTCAATATATAATAAGTTTAATGATTAATTAAATTCCTTTTTTTTTGGTTTCTTTAAATAAATGCACTGCACTTTAACTCTGGTCACTTGTTTGGTAGTTTGTGTTAAATCACACAATTTTTGTTTTTTTTTAGTTTATTTGTCTCTTCCACTTCTCCTTACTTCACTTTTAAAGCCGTTAGTTAGTTATTTTTTTATTTTACTTGATATTTTTTATTATTAAATATGTTTTTCTTTTATTTTTTACGTATATTTAACGGCACAGAAAAAAAAGTCCATTCGTGTTTTATTTCTTTAGGTTTATTTTGCTTTCAGCTTTTAGCTCCACTCTGTAAGAAATTCACAAGATAAATACCGAATATATTAGGGAAATAGGTTTATTTAAAGCCGGTTTGTTTGCGGCTCGCTACACACACCGAAAAGAAAAACGAATGTTTAAAAATCTTTCATTCTCTTTAGTTTCGTTTGCTCAGTGTATTTCTATAAAATATACTCTTTTTTTTGCTTATCTCTCTCTCTCTTTTAGATTAAACAATAATAAAAATTACATTCACTTACTAATTCACCATTAGTTAGTGGAGAGGTGTATACGTGCTATGCACTGCATTCGTTACATACACGTATACATAAGAACAACAAAACATAGTGTTATTATTTATCCCTATAAGAACAGTGACAGTCGTTTGACCGATCAATTGACTGTCACTACTGAGAATATACCCATCATTGCGTAGAACAAAGCTCCCATCACTTTCTTAAGGGCAATATGTAAAAAGTGATGGAAACATTTGTGTACATGTGATGTTGCATCACCCTCGCACTTATGAATTCAATCGACTTTAAAACATATATTTGAGCTGCTCACTCTTTTGTTGTTTACTAATCATGAATGATATAAATATTAGTCATGATTGACTAATCATGCTTGATGGATATATCCATCACAATTAACAAATAAAAAAATGATGCATTAATCGGTCATTGTTGACTAATCACACTTGATGAATATATCCGTCAAATCTGACGGCTATACCAATTTATAATAAAACACAATTTATTGATATTTTAATATATATATATATATTGTTAATTTTATTAATATAGTAATCATATACATAAATTACCAGTCTTTTCACCATTTTACATATCTCGCAGAATCTTAAGTCCTCTGATGCTCCTATTAATTTTTGGAAATAAGTTGTCTGTAAAGAAATACATAAGTATTCATAAATATCGAAATATAAAAATCATAAGTACATATTTATGTTACCATTGATTGATTAAACTCCGAATTGTTTATCTTCTGATCCACTTCCTGAACTTTTTTAAAATTTAGTTTATAATAATTCTCTTTATTTTTAATAATTCAAAGACTTTGTAATTTTTTTATTTTTTCGCTTCTTGATCTTTGGCTTTCGCAGAAACAATTAATTTGTAACGACGAAAAATACAACTCTGTAACACAGTGACAGTCATTTGATCGGTCATTTGGCTGTCATTGTTGATCAAAATATAAATTTTAATACATTTTAATCAAAATGTAGTTGTTTCATTCTTTCATATGCAAATTCAACCCTATACCACACATTGGGTCCAGTAACGGTCATTTTACCGGTCATTTGACTGTCATTGTTGATGGAATCATCCATTAAATTTTTTTTTCGACAATTCTATAAAAAAAATGTTGCGTGTGTGTTAGTAAAATCATTTTGTATGTGTTAGTTTCGGTCATTCATTTCTTATAGGGTTCTTATAGGGATGTGATTTTGTCATGAGTAAGATTGACAATTTAGCTTTTTTTGGTTGTTTCATTTAAGCGATTTTTCTGGGTGTTATGTTATGATTCGTATAAGAGTCTTAAAAATTTTAAAGATTTTCCACAAGGGAATATAATGATTGTTAAGGATCTTTTTGGTTTTGGAAGTGTAGAACATTCAAAGACCTTCTGATCTAAATTTGGCACTTATTATAAGAACTAGAAGAGTTATGGTGTATTGTTAGTCTGTTTTGAAACAGTAGGAAATATAAAGGATCTTCTCTCCATGTTAGACATATTGAATAGCAGAATGATGGGATCAGTCCATAAGCAGTTGAAGGAGCTTGGTAGGGTTGACAAGGAATAGAAGAGGTACGGAGTGCTGTTGATATAAAATATCAAAATGGGACACATCCGTTAGCAGAATTCTACTACTACGATTGGGCAGAGGCAGTTGGATAACTTTCATAAGGATCAAAATGGTCATTGTTTGATAAGGACAAGAAAATGTGCGAAGTACTTTCAATCACATTTTGAAAGAAAGACGTACTAAGAATATGGTTGGTCAATAAGTCAATTATAGGGAACTATGGTCGTTGAGGATGATTTCGACTTTGAAAGTGTAGAATATACTAGGACCTTCTCGTCCAAATTGTACTCCTCTGATAGAAGAATACTACTAGAAACTAAAAGAATTTCGATAGTGGAATATGATTGGTCCCTATGTCAATTACGCAGGCCGACAATTTTTTAAACCAGAGACCAAAATATAAAGGATTAAGCTGTGCTGAATCTGAAACTGGCCTTAGATGACATACAACATTTTGTACATAAAGCTGCCTTGGCACTGTTATAACGTCTCGGCTTTAAGAGCGGCTCAATCCTTTTTAAATTCGGTCTCAGGGTTTCGACTTTTTTTCAAATTTTGTCTACTTAAGATATACAAAATGTTGTTAAAATATTTTGAAAAAGTAAAGGAGTTCGGGGACATTTTGGTCCAGGTTAGACCATAATGTATACCAGAATACTAGGATTAAACATAGGCAATGGAAAACTCTTTGTACGTGAAAATTAACTTTAATTAATAAGGACTAAAAGAGTCGATCGGTTTTGTTTTTTTAGTACCAGTTCGATATATCGTATACCAGAATAATGATACGGATTAGACTCAGTTACTTTAAGAATCTTGATAGGAGGTGACAGGCTGTTTGACGAGGAATACGAGAAGTGTTCCGAAGCTTTTGATCCAAATTTGATTGCACAATACTTCAACTCGTCTACAGCAACAACAAAAACCGTATGGATTCACCGAATCGCCTAATGTTTGAACTGTCGTTGTCCTGGTGAATAGACTAAGACTTTGAACCATCAAACTTTTTTGTGGGCTTGAAGTCACGAAGCTCCGCCAATAAGTCACAACTAACTGATGCTCTTGAAGTAAAGAGAACCTAGACCAGCATTAAATGAATACCCTTTATTGTGTATGGCTTCAAAATGAGCATAACCATTTCCCGGGTATGTCATGTTTGTGGCTCCCCCCTCTTGATATATCCTGCGTTCTGAGAAAAACCTATTCACAGAACATTAACACAGACGTTAATTTTGCCCCGTACTGGATATTGGGAAGGTTCCTTACGAAGATTAGAATTGACTTAGAATTAGGTCGATGTCTATAACATTCAACCGGCCGATGCTCCTAAAGAGATCATAAACTAGTCATTATTTTCGGAACTAGTTAGTCGCAATAGTGTGGATGGATTCAAAATGAGCATAACCATTTCCCGGGTATGACATGTTTGTGTCTCCCTACCTGTTGGTTTTTCCTGCGTTCTGAGAAACAAACTATTCACAGAACATTAGCACAGAAGTTAATTTTACCCCGTACTGGATATTGGGAAGGTTCCTTACGGAGATTAGAATTGATATAGACTTATGTCGATGTCATCATATCATAACTTAGTCCATTATTTTCGGAAGCGTGGCCAGTATGTTAGTTAAAAGTTTGATAACTATGTTAGTGATAGTGTTTGAACCATTAAACATTTCCATGTTCGGCTCAAACGACCGATTACCAAAGGCCTGATCATTCTGAAATTATTCGGAATTATTATTCGACATGCAGAAATTTATAAAGCCTTCTGCACCTAGGAGCTATTGCATTTATGGTTAAAGATTTTACGGACAGATTGAAACCCCGATTGGAGAAGAGATAATATTGGTTGCAAGATCGTTGTATAGGCTAGTAGTAATCTTCATACTAGTCATAGAGGATATGGCCAAGGATCCTATGGGGATCACATTATGGCTGCCATTTTAACCCAAGTCATACCAAATGCTCAATTGTATTTATCATAAAATATCTACATCTCAACGTTTCATTTATTATCTGTCACATTTTATAGGAAATCTTTTTATAAAAGAGTTTGAACTTGGTTTATCTTTTACAAAAACGAAAGAATTGAAATTTGTATTTACTGTGAATACATAAGACTTATTTAGCTATTGTTTTCTTCAATTGACAACCTTGTTCGGGTGGTGGTGGTGAAATAAATTTCTCTTTCACCACTTACATACATACCACATATATGAGAGCAATTTGTGTTCTACTATTTGTGCATTCGTTCTCATTACTCGTATTTTTGTGTTTTATTTCAGCATGTGTTATCATAAAGTCCATATGGTAGATGTTGTATTTATGTATATACATGTTTTTATATGTATTATTCTACTAGTCAATAAGTATATACATACATACTTAGATGATTATTTATATGTAAATATATTTGTTGAGTTTTGTTATTGTTTGGGTCTTTTACTCGTCATTTGACAGACTTTGTGCACATGAATAATGTCGTTGCATTTTGTGTTGCATCAATAAGTTTATTATTATTATAATCACCGACTGCTGAAAAGTAAAGGCAGCGAATAATTTGCTTATTACTCGTTTATTAACACAAAAAGGGTTGTATTAGGTATGTTTAAACTTTAAAGTGAGCATTATAAATAATTACACTTTGTTGGGGACTATTTCAAAGTGAAAAGTACTTAAGTATTCTGAATTAACATTAGTACGGTTGGGAAAGTAATGGTTCAAGATTTATTAGACTTTTTAAGCGTTGAATGTCTTTATTATTAAAACAGCCTACTTTGGGGTCATGGATATGTCGATGGTAACCAATTGGTAGAACCGTTTCAATAAAAAATCCGATTTAAAACCATTTGTAACATTTATGCCCTTATCCTTTGAAGGTGTTTGCCTTTGCAGATGTTTAACTGCAAGAATCGAACATTTTCAAGTACAATAATTGTAGTTGAGGGGAATTATTTTCGGTATAAAGCAGTAGTTCTGTACTTAGCAAACTTGTGACCTTTTCAAAATGGGACCTTCAATTGTCAAATATATCATCGGTGATATTTTTTCAATATTTAGAAAATATCTTCTGAAACTTCCAGACTCTAATTCTTGAGTCTAGTTTGGCCAACCAAATACATACTTTAAAAAGAGTAGTGCGATGTGCAGTATATTGGATTAGTCGGAAAGATGTGCTTTACGTCAACAGCTGCCTTTAAGGTCGAATTTTAATGTGGTCTATTCCATCCACAGGGTGACCAATTTTAAACGACTCACTAACGCCCTTTTTGTATATTTCAAGCCGGTGGCAATTTTTGTACATTGTTCAGTTCTAGTTCAGTTCTAGTTCAGTTCTAGTTCAGTTCTAGTTCAGTTCTAGTTCAGTTCTAGTTCAGTTCTAGTTCAGTTCTAGTTCAATTCTAGTTCTGTTCTAGTTCAGTTCTAGTTCAATTCTAGTTCAGTTCTAGTTCAGTTCTAGTTCAGTTCTAGTTCAGTTCAGTTCTAGTTCAGTTCTAGTTCAGTTCTAGTTCAGTTCTAGTTCAGTTCTAGTTCAGTTCTAGTTCAGTTCTAGTTCAGTTCTAGTTCAGTTCTAGTTCAGTTCTAGTTCAGTTCTAGTTCAGTTCTAGTTCAGTTCTAGTTCAGTTCTAGTTCAGTTCTAGTTCAGTTCTAGTTCAGTTCTAGTTCAGTTCTAGTTCAGTTCTAGTTCAGTTCTAGTTCAGTTCTAGTTCTAGTTCAGTTCTAGTTCAGTTCTAGTTCAGTTCTAGTTCAGTTCTAGTTCAGTTCTAGTTCAGTTCTAGTTCAGTTCTAGTTCAGTTCTAGTTCAGTTCTAGTTCAGTTCTAGTTCAGTTCTAGTTCAGTTCTAGTTCAGTTCTAGTTCAGTTCTAGTTCAGTTCTAGTTCAGTTCTA
The DNA here is from genome assembly GCF_015586225.1 of Lucilia sericata. NCBI lineage: Eukaryota > Metazoa > Arthropoda > Insecta > Diptera > Calliphoridae > Lucilia > Lucilia sericata. Next base: position 43,056 of record NW_023995356.1, on the reverse strand, counting down.
GTTCAGTTCTAGTTCAGTTCTAGTTCAGTTCTAGTTCAGTTCTAGTTCAGTTCTAGTTCAGTTCTAGTTCAGTTCTAGTTCAGTTCTAGTTCAGTTCTAGTTCAGTTCTAGTTCAGTTCTAGTTCAGTTCTAGTTCAGTTCTAGTTCAGTTCTAGTTCAGTTCTAGTTCAGTTCTAGTTCAGTTCTAGTTCAGTTCTAGTTCAGTTCTAGTTCAGTTCTAGTTCAGTTCTAGTTCAGTTCTAGTTCAGTTCTAGTTCAGTTCTAGTTCAGTTCTAGTTCAGTTCTAGTTCAGTTCTAGTTCAGTTCTAGTTCAGTTCTAGTTCAGTTCTAGTTCAGTTCTAGTTCAGTTCTAGTTCAGTTCTAGTTCAGTTCTAGTTCAGTTCTAGTTCAGTTCTAGTTCAGTTCTAGTTCAGTTCTAGTTCAGTTCTAGTTCAGTTCTAGTTCAGTTCTAGTTCAGTTCTACTTCAGTTCTACTTCAGTTCTAGTTCAGTTCTAGTTCAGTTCTAGTTCAGTTTTAGTTCAGTGCTCGTACAGTTCTAGTTCAGTTCTAGTTCAGTTCTAGTTCAGTTCTAGTTCAGTTCTAGTTCAGTTCTAGTTCAGTTCTAGTTCAGTTCTAGTTCAGTTCTAGTTCAGTTCTAGTTCAGTTCTAGTTCAGTTCTAGTTCAGTTCTAGTTCAGTTCTAGTTCAGTTCTAGTTCAGTTCTAGTTCAGTTCTAGTTCAGTTCTAGTTCAGTTCTAGTTCAGTTCTAGTTCAGTTCTAGTTCAGTTCTAGTTCAGTTCTACTTCAGTTCTAGTTCAGTTCTAGTTCAGTTTTAGTTCAGTTCTAGTTCAGTTCTAGTTCAGTTCTAGTTCAGTTCTAGTTCAGTTCTAGTTCAGTTCTAGTTCAGTTCTAGTTCAGTTCTAGTTCAGTTCTAGTTCAGTTCTAGTTCAGTTCTAGTTCAGTTCTAGTTCAGTTCTAGTTCAGTTCTAGTTCAGTTCTAGTTCAGTTCTAGTTCAGTTCTAGTTCAGTTCTAGTTCAGTTCTAGTTCAGTTCTAGTTCAGTTCTAGTTCAGTTCTAGTTCAGTTCTAGTTCAGTTCTAGTTCAGTTCTAGTTCAGTTCTAGTTCAGTTCTAGTTCAGTTCTAGTTCAGTTCTAGTTCAGTTCTAGTTCAGTTCTAGTTCAATTCTATTTCAGTTCTAGTTCAGTTCAAAAACTTAAATTAAGTTGTAGAATAGGTAAGTTCGACTCCTTTTTGCACTTGGGAATTATCGACTCTGGTTATCTTACAACCACTTCTTAAATTCTCCGTTCGTTGTTTTGATTGAACTGAACATCCCCGGAACTGGGGAATTGTATCTTATAAGATCGCAAATTGGATTAGCATCGCAAAGTTGAAGTCTGAATAAGTTTGACTAGTTCAAGACTATGTTATTTTTGTTTATTCCACCTCCCCAGAGTTAAATGACCAAATGAAAAGTGTACAAAAGAGAAAGGGTGGTCTCTTAATGCACAAGTGTATGTATGTATATATGTATGTATTTATAAATTCTGTTCGTATATGGGTTAATAAAATTGTAGGTACCCCATTTTTGTGTCGCGTGTATGTGTTTTAAAGCTTTTATTTATTTTTAATTTCTTTTAAGTTTTGTTATTCTCACTTGTTGTTTATCACATTAATTGAATTGATAGAACAAATATTTTAATACATTTTGTATGTCTGTATAATTTTTTACATAATTACAAACATATTCATATATTTTTAAAGATTTATATACATGTGTCTGAACAGCAACTTGTGCCATCTACCCAACAAACAACAACTGTATTATTTTATTTGCTGTAGTTTTATTTAGTTATAAATATTTTTTTAATTTTTTAATTGAAATAAGGTTAACAAGTGGTCATTGTGTCAGATTTATTGTTTTGTTTCTTATTTTATCTAGAAAAATAAAGTCTTAAAAAGGGGAAATGTCAATTAAAACGTAGAACATTTGTTAGTATAGTTATGGACTGAGATAAAAAGAGTTTTATTAAGCTTTATTTTGAGTATTTTTTTGCAATAAATATTTGCTATAAAGCGATATTCGGTTAAATTCGCTTAAATATAAATACCAGATATTGACTCAATAGTCATACAGACCTATTTAAAATCATTAACTTGGTGCTACTCAATCTGTTGGATCTTATATGAATGTGAAGAATGCTTTTGCCCGATTTTTATTGGTTCTCTAGGTTGATGAAGGTTGTTGACGAAAAGAACCCATCATATCATATCACCTGTGTTACTTTTTTCTTAGACCAGCACTCCGAGGATGACCCCTACTCATGCAGTGCATCGTGTTTTAACTAGACAAATACGTTATGTCGGGGAGGATAGAGATGTTTGTGGACATTCGATTTAAACAAACTCTCATTGCAACTGACAGGAAAGTCTTCTGGGGGAAGTTTGATCCATATATGGACAGTACGACTAAAGAACAAATTCTGTCTGCAGTGCATTGCGCGATCCACTGGTCAATCAACTACAAATAGATGTACTCTTGCTGAATGACGTGTGCGGGTTTTAGAAGAACCTGTTCCATTGTAGTATCGTTAGAGCACTGACACGTACCCCACATTGTTACGGTGCTCCAGTTGGATACCCTACTGTCACCGATATGTACCTTGGCCCTTTCCTGTATGCGGTTAAATAGCCCCAAAAAGAAAGAGATGTATTCCATTTTAGGTCGGATATAAGTCTTGCAGATAGTAAGCAGGTTTAGTCCAGTATTTCATTAGCCTTTTTCAAAGTCTTGAAAAGGGAATGATGAGGAATAGGTGTGAAATCCTTTGGTCTAACATGAAACTCTTTTCCTTATTTATGAATAAACATAATTTTACATCTAGTTGAGAACTTAGATAAGAAATATCACTTAAGTCACGACGAATATATGCAAGTATATCCGTATGTTGCTGCGGATTAACTGGTATAATGTCTTCAAGATCGGGGCCAAAAACCTCAGGTGGTCCTTTTAACTATAATCTATTTTATTCCCCATATCTAAATCACAGAGTACAAGATAAATTGTCCAAGATGACATGATATTGGGCAAACAACAAGTCTCCGAGATTCCATTTGAGGCTGCAACTTAATTCACTCCAAGATTTCTGTATCTGGGTTTTCGTTTGATCCAAAAGTCTGCGTCATCGAGAGGTACATCATGGTGTCTTGCTGCTACTTTTGCAGGTATTAAGTTAGATTTAAGGAGGGCCACACAAGTTAGTATCAGTTCACAAGTCCAAATAGCTGTTTCATAGTGAGTCCTTAGAGTGAAACATTGTCCAATGCTTCAGTATCGTACTTATTCGACACATCCTAGACCGATCTAAGGGCTCCTTTTCATACAGCTTTATAAGTTATATACATTTTACCATTTTCCTTGACGAATTTCCCTCAATTCTTCAAGTTTCTGAAAGATTTCCCTTTTTTAAAGATTTCACTTTACACTGCCGCACATTGGCAGTGAAAGTGAAAAGTATTCGCCTCCTCAATGTCATTTCTCTTATTCCTAATGGTTATGGAAGATGTTCTAAGATCCATGGAGAACAAAAGCCTGAGAATTCGGTGAAAAATCGACTGTCAAAACCTTAAAAATCAGGACATAGGTAGCAATGAATTCGAAGAGTCAAAGAACAATTCTTTGATAATGTTAAGAATCTGGAAAGTAAGTCATAGCATTGCTAACCGACTCCAAACGTTGTCTTAGAAGAATTATCTGTATTTTCTGCCCTAGAGCCATCTAAAACTCGGATCGGTAACATGATGCTTTACCTGAAAATCTGCCGTGTCGGCTTTACTTTTTCAACTACTGCGAGAGTTGACTAGACGACTTACCACCTTCGCTTTGTGTATCTTACACGCCGGTGGCAACTTTTTCTTCCGCCGGTCCATGTACAAGCACTTTGATGAAGTACACGAGCTATATAAACTCGGGCCATTGTTGTCCCATTGTTTAACTTTCGTTTACTGCCACGCAGATGGATGGCCTCGGTTGAGTCAGTAACATCACCTAGACGAGAACTTTGTTCTTACTCACAGAGAATACACTGTAGTAATTCCGGTATGAACTTTTGTTTACAGCCACGCAGATGGCATGGCCTCGGTTGAGTCGGCAACAGCACATAGACACTTATTCGATAGAACGAAACATAAATCCATTAAATAAGGCGAGGACTTTGTTCTTATTCACAGTGATAATTCTGGTATGAACAGATTAAACCCTGAACATTCCTAGATAATGAAGGAAAATTCAATGGTACCACTTGTATAAGATCCTTTTCATCACCATCTACCCCAGAGAACATAGGGAACAACATGCGACCTATACACTTAAAACCAGATCAATTTCAAGGCTTATTCCCACAGTAACTCCTCTGTGGGATTTCTGTTGACTTCCGCCCATGTCAAATCATTCCAAGGAAAGGCCGAGGATACATTGATCATCATCAGTTTATAGTCCCGGCAGACTAGAGGTACTGATAGCACCTCATTTCCCCAGGATTGCAATCATACCAAGATTGGGATTTCATCAAGGTAACATGACCGGGGGGAATCACTATTGGCAGTGGAATAGACATGCTATGCTCAAAGATGCAATCTTTTTCACTATTCAGGTCAGCAAGCTGATAGACCAAGTAATACAAGTCGTCGTTCTAGGAAATTCGAAAAGAACTACCTAGCCAATTCTTGGAATGAATACGGTCTGCGATTATTGGCGTTCAATGATCCAATAGGAATAAGAGTAATTAATTTATATCCTCTAAGGAGCATGAATGCGTACTGATTTCGAATTCCAGCCCCTGTCAATCCTTGTCTACCCCCGGGGGCATGTTGGCGAGATCTCCGCCTTGGTGTTATTGCAATCCCGGGGTATAAAGAGGTGGCCAATACCTCCAGTCTGATTGGTTACAGTCTACTGCCTGGCTTAGCCCTTGCATAGATTGCCAGAGGTCAGACCAGAGCACCGCATAATCTGGTACTACGGGTGGTCAGTTGGTTGAGATTCCTTCGGGATCCACGTAGTGGCTGTGGTTTAAAACCAAATTCGCGGGAAGAGTAAGTTGCGGTTAAAAGACTGATGCATGATAATAGTCAATATTTCGGGATAAGTTCGGTGCTGTTGCCGAAAACAACAGATACCCCACAAAGGAGTGACTGTGGGACTAAGCGTTGGAAATGGGTTGGTGTCAATTGTATATGATACGGGATGAATGTAGAGGTATGCGGGCCTCGTCCACCCGTACATCTTAATGAGTGTGTCGTATGTTTTTCTCTTATGAATGTGTCGGATAAATGAGAAGTGTGCTGGGTTGAATGATGATGGATGAAAGGTATCATATACAAGTGATACCATTAAATTTTCCTTCCTTGTCCAGATATGTTCAGAGTAAACTCTGTTCATATCAGAATTACACAGCGTGTCACTGTGAGTAAGAACAATGTCTACGGCTTATTGATGGATCGTGCTTCGGTCCACCGGTTACGTCTCTAGGTGCTGTTGCCGAATCAACAGAGCCATAGTAGTGTGGTTGGGCGACATTATGTCGGGGTAGATTGAGCTTGCTCATGACACCTGTCTTTCCCCAACATGACTAATTTGGTAAGAGATTAGATAGCTCGAGTACTTCAGCAAAGTACTTGTACACCACCGTGAGATAAGGCCGACAAGGCAGGTGCTCACGTTAAAAGTCTCGACAGTCTGTCAATCCTTTGTCAGTCCCTATTAAATCTAATATTCTAATAAAGCGTCCTCCTTTGGCAGTATACTTTATAGCAAAATAGACCATGTAGATCTAATTTCTGAAAACTAACTCTAAATAATGCTGCTACTCAACGGCAGAGGCGCTGCAAAGCAAAAAGTTACCATGCAATTACAGAGTTGCCTGAGTGTTATTTCTTTTTAAAGAAATATTCATGCATTACGAGTAACTCTAATCTTATAAATAAGAGATCATCCTAATGTTAGGGAAGTGTTAGCTAACTTCGAGTGCTTTAATATTAAAAATCATACTTAGTAGCTTTTATCGGACTACAATTTTACTTGTAAATATTTAATGAAATACAATGTTTGTATTATTTTAAAAATTTCTTAAATTATCTTGTAAAGTCTTGGTAATTATTCAACTTGGCACTGAAATGTTAAACAAAAATTTAATTTATTATTCATTTTCACATTACACCAAACGAACTAACAAAATCGCTAAAAGCCCAGTATAAAAAAATTGGCGCTGTTACATGTGTTTGTGTAAAAAATAATTTAAAATAACGCATCGCATATTTTAGGTATTCCTTAGCAACAAATGCATTTTATTGAATAAAATTACATTTGATTAAAAGCATCGATAAGCTATTGATTGTTTTCTAATTATACTACATGGAAATATTACAAAATGTAGACGTTTACAATTTTTATATACGATTCATAAAGTTTAAAATAGACTTTGATAAGTAATCTCCTAAACACAGTGATCTAGTTTCGTTCGTACTTAAGTTTCATATAAATAGTTTTTCAACTGATTAAAATGTTATTGCATAATAACACCAACATGCTCAGATTACATACATACATATGTAAGTATTAATATTTACAAACATTTTCTTACAATGAAAACGATCATGTTACCATAATTTCAAATTGTTTATGCTCATCGATTGTTAATAATATTATGTTTATACAAATTGTTAAAATTTCACTGAGTAATCAGTTTTAGGTTAAGAAGGTTTATGCACTATTAAAGGGAGACCGTAAGGTCCATTGTGATTCCCTTCGTAGAGGGTGAAGATCCAAAGATAGAGAAACAAAACACGGGGAAAAAAAACAAACAGAAAACATAAAAAAGTGGTGAGAGAGGGAGAGGAATGAAAACAGGTCGAATCTCAAAGGGGTTTCAAACTGGAAGTTTTACCGAATCGATTCCCTAAAGAGAGAATTGTGACAGAAAACCTAGTAAACTGTGAGGAATGAGTCCCGAATTTCCCCCAGTTCGGCATGGAACCCATTTCCAATTCATTTTCACTTCAGAATCTGTATTTCAGGATAGTATAGCTTGCAATAGTCCGGTATCCTGTCTTTTTTACTGAAAAAGGCCTTAATTGAGCAATGCCTCGTTAAGATCCCTGTCAGAATCCTTAGACTGCGCCTATCCCGTCCTTAAAGTAATCTTGGTGGCTCTCATATCGACTGTTGGATTCTCTTGAATGTATTTGAAGGTTTGAACCTAATCGAGCTAGTTCGTCCGCAACCTTCTTCCAGGTAGTCTGAAGAACCTTTTTATATGAGAATCGCCGACATATACACTGGCAATTAAACCGATATCCATCTTAAACTCGTCGGTTAAAACTGCACACCCATTAAACAGTCTATCGGATAAAAGTCAATCGTCCCTAGTTGGAAATCCATTAGAGGTGTTTCCTCAAAGTATGGATTCATAGTTTTATCTGTAATTCCACAAGAAGGAGTTACCATGATCATGTAGACGTACTTCGTATAGAATTTTTGTGTGATTGTCGCGTTAATGAAGACTCGTAGAGTCATAGTAGATTCCTAAAGGCAACAAAACATTGTATTGGCGAGATGTGAAGAATGACCCATCAGTTCAACAAAGAGTTAATGCATCTGAAAAAGACAGTAATTTCCACTAAAGTCTAACCAGCTGGTTGGCTCTAATTCGTCTTTCATCACGGATGTACTCTTTGTAAACGATGATGAAGATAATCGTCACTTTAGTGTCGCCTTTGTAAGCGAGAGAGTGGACACTTAAAAAACAAACTTAAGCTTTTTGTCTGTCTCTTCGTAATCTAAGAGGTGATGATTGATTCTCGTAGGAAAGGCACATGTTTAAGTAGATAGTGGCTGGGGGTAACCCCAAGTGTTAGGTTAAATTGATAGTTAGGGACTGTCCGATCGAACTGCTGGGGATGTCCAAGGCCACTTGTAGAGAAGACTATTAAGTAAAGTTCCTAAATACTTAACTCCTCTCATAAATTTAGTTCGACGCCAACTAACATTGGTAGCCTGAAGTTGTCTATCTGTTAAATAATACCAGTTCAGTTTTCTCAGGATTTAGGCCCAGTTCTTTAGCTTTCGTCCATGTTACAGAGTAATTGCAAATAAGTACTTTACAAATTAATCGCAGTAGAAAGCAGTTCGCTGAATTTGAACTTGATGTTCCAAATAATTGACAAATAGTTTTTCGACTTAAATAATTAGTTTATTTGCAATTCATTGACAAGTTCATTCTCCTGGATGATCCTATAATCATATCGATTGGGCAAAGTGCTTTCAGAACTGGATCAGGGTATAATAAGAATACCGATGCTTTGGAAGCTGGAATACTATATCGATGAAATCTTAGGGACTCCAATTCATAAGTTTACTGCAGGTAAATTGGACAATATTAGAGTGACTAAGTTCGTTTCATCCGTTTGTAGCCTGCTTGCCTGGAATGCTGGCAGTCCTGACATTCCTGATCAGTTAGGGTATTTCTAAAACAACAAATTTATACACCATTCCGAGGTAGTTTTCTATATGAGTCTTTTTAAAAATTTAACAAATGTAAAAAAAATTTACATGCTATGTATGCATATTTTACATACATAGTATGTATATATAATTGTATATTTATATAAATACATTGTATAAATATAAAATTATTATCTTCTTGATGAGTTAGCACAATTATTATGAACGACCTTGCTGTCATTTTTTTTTGTTAATAAGTATATTCACATTCGAATGCTTAAAAAAATGTTAACATTTTAGTTTAGCTTGGGAAACTAGTTCTATAAATAGTAACAGAATAAACTAAAAATATTACTAAAATTGCTAGCGTTATCGGACCATAGAAATGTAAGATTGAAATTCATTCATTTAAACGCAGATCACGTATATATAGTTCCAATTTATGATCAGTATTTAATCGATTGCATCATAACTGTTTCTTATATTTAATTAAAATAAAGTCACACTTTCTTCTTAATGGAGAAGATGTAACTAGACGGGGTATCTAGCATAATATTTAAATGTGGTTCCGACATTTACAACTGATCTTCTGATCTGTATATGATATAAAAGAATCATCAGACTTATCTTCTATCTATTACTTGATATGAAGTAACGGTTGCGTTATAAAGTGTCAAAAGAAGCATTCAATTGTCCCGGTTTTCTAAAAGGAGCAATGAATACTTCACTCCCTCTGAGCTCCTAACTATCTACTCCACTTTTATCCGACTTAAAATGGAATACAACTCTCATGTATGGACCAGTTGCTAATCGACCGTGTAGAAGAGAAGGCGAAGGTACTTTTTGGTTACAGTAGTGTATCTTTCTCTATTGAATCACTGGAGCATCATCGAAATATGGGGTGCTTTTTACTGCACTATAGATAATGGACAGAGTTCCTCCCAATAGAAACCTACTGATCATTTATTCTATGAACTTTGTTACACTCAGTGCATTTCCCAAGCAAGACTGAACAGCCCTTCAACTGGCACATGTTGAAAATAAATATACATATCTGAAAGGATCTTTTGGACTTCATGTAGTCGGTCCATGTATAAGCATTTTGCTCAAGTACCTCTGACCATTGCAGCCCCGTTGTTTAACTTCCGAGATATAAAATAACACTGTTGAGTCGGCAACATCACCTACAGACGTAATCGGTAGATCGAAACACGAGTCCATCAAATAAGCCGAGGACTTGTTCTTTCTCAATGGTATCACTTGTGTAACATACCGTACATCCATCAACATTCAACCCAGCACACTTTTCATTCTTCTGATACACTCATTGAGAAAAACATCCGACACAATCGCTCAAGGTATACTGGTTGGTATACAACCCTCCATCCCGTATCATTTACACTTAACACCAAACGCTTAGTCCCACAGTCACTCACATAATCCTCTGCGAGGAATCTGTTGTCTCGGTAACAGCACCTAACTTATCCTGAATTATAGACTCTACCGTGCATCAGTCGTTAAACCAACATTCACTTCCCGCGAATTTGGGCTTAAACCACAACCAACACCCCGAAGGGACTTCTCCAATACCGAGCTACCGGTTCCCGTGGTACCAGATTATGTAGTTCTCTTGTTCTACCCCATGTCAAATCATTCCAAGTAAAAAGACCGAGGACACATTTTATCACCAACAGTTTATAGTCCCGGCAGAGTAGTGATACTGGTAGCACCTCTTTTCTACGGGATTGCAACACGATGATGGGAAGAATACGGTGGGTGAAGATAATGGACTTGTCGATTGTCATCCAAGGTCTCGATTATTATTATAAATAGACGACTGCGTTTAAACTAAGGGGAACTGTTGAAGTAGCTGGGTTTTCAACTACTGCCTCTTAGTTGACAATCTCCCAGAGCAAAGACTCAATTGTCAAGGAATCGATTGAAGGATGAGGTAAAGCTTCTGATTTTTAAAGGAGAATTCTCAAAGTCGGAATCTATTTGATCATTCTTACCTGAGAAAAGAACTTTGATTGGTTAGTACAGCTTTCGCCGAGTTTACAATGTTCGCCAGTTTCGTAGAATGGGATCGTTGCTTAATGCAGATCTAATCTGCTGCCGCTTAGTTGACAATCTCCCAGAGATTCAATTGTGAAGGAAGTGATTGAAAGATGAGTTAAGCTTCTGGTTTTGAAAGATATTTTAAAAGGAAAGATGAGATCTATTTGATCACTCTTCCCTGATAAAAGATCTTCTGACTGATACAACTTTTGCTGAGTTTACGATTTTTTCCAGTTTGGAAGTCGGATCGTTGCGTAGTGAACATCTAATCTGTATTTACAGCTGCTGCCACTTAGTTGATATTCTCCCAGAGCAAAGATTCAATTGTCAAGGAAGTGTTTAAAGAATGAATTAAAGCTTCTGATTTTGAATGATATTTTGAAAGGAAAGATGCGATCTATTTGATCACTCCGCTCTGAGAAAAGAACTTTGGTTGGTTGGTAGAGCTTTCGCTGAGTTTACAATCTTTGCCAGTTTGGAAGTCGGATCGTTGCGTAGTGAAGATCTAATCTGTATTTACAACTGCTGCCACTTAGTTGATATTCTCCCAGAGCAAAGATTCAATTGTCAAGGAAGTGTTTGAAGAATGAGTTAAAGCTTCTGATTTTGAAAGTAATGACGGGATCTATCTGATCACTTGTCCCTGAGAAAAGAACTGCTGGTTAATATGGCTTACGCTGAGTTTACAATCTTTGCCAGTTTGGCAATCGGATCGTTGCGTAGTGAAGATCTAATCTGTATTTTCAAGTGCTGCCACCTAGTTGACATTCTCTCAGAGCAAAGATTCAATTGTCAAGAAAGTGTTTTAAGAATAATTTCTGATTTTGAAAGATATTTTGAAAGGAAAGAGGGGATATATTTGATCGTCCTGATTAATGAACTTGTGGTTGATATAGTTTCCGTCAGATTTTGAATCGTGCAGATCTAAACCATGTTTTCCGCTGCTACCGCTTAGTTGACATTCTTCCAGAGCAAAGATTCAATTGTCAATTAAGTGATTAATGAATGTCTTAAAGTCTATCGGGCTTTAAGCTTTCAAGCTTAAGCTTTCATCCATTATTTTGAGACAATTAGGATCGTAAAGGAACTTGATAATTCTCCAGATATTGAATGATTTTTTGTTAGTATATGCGCAGTGAACAAAGTACAATTGATCGATAAAAGTGTGTCTATTATAATTCTGACATCCACCTCTAAGAAATCTAATCTTAAAAGCAATTCTTAGGGGAATCTCTCAATAATATATTGAAAGAGTGTTCATTGACTTGATAGAGAATAAAATTATTTTTGTTTATGTTGTTTTTTTCTTTGGCTTTCCTTGCTAAGATAACCTTGTCGGCCCATATACCTAATATAGACTTTTGGGTTTTTCAATCGGTCAGGCTTAAAGTTACTTCAAAACTTTATTGAAATTTTTAAACGTTACTTAATTATAAAGCTTAAAAATCAATAAACAATAATTAATTAATTTTCCAATAAATAAAAAATTACTAATTAACAAACATTTTTAAATATATATTTATAAAAAAAATAAGTGTTAATTATAACAAATAAATGTATTTATCTAACTTAATTAATATGCAATTATTACGTTATTTATAAAATATTTTTTTCTGTTTGAATATATTAATTTCTAAAACGTAAACACGCTAGAATTTTAAATTCTACTTATTGTAGGTCAGTTTTATTATTTTACTTTATTTTTATAATAATTTAAAAAAAAATCTCAATTGAGAAAATTATATGATTTTTTTTGAAAAGTCAATTCCATGAGATTTAGTTAAGCAATAGCAACAAATACAATTCTAATAATTAACACTAAAGGAAAGCATTTTGTTTGTTGTTTTTTTTATTTATAATTATTTTTATTTAACACTTTTTCTAAATGTTTATTGTTTGTGTTTACATTAATAATATTTGGATTATTTTTATTATTTGTTTACATTTGAAATTTTAAGGAATTTAAAGAATATTTAAAGAAAGAGAGAGAGAGAGAGCAAAAGCTTAAAAGAGAGAGTGCTTAATATAATTCGCTATTTATTGTGGTTTTCTATTATTTTTATTCGTTAAACCACCTGCCAGCATGTCGAATTTATGTATAATTTTAAAAACTATGTACATATGTATATGTATTTGTTTGTTTATTTAAATATTTTTAAATAATAGAAATAAACAATTTTTGTGTCTAAAAGTCACGATAGACAAACGTACGTACGGAAGGAAGAATAGAGAAAATACGTCAAATTGACAGTCAGTTTTATTTTAGCAATACAAATTTATAAAATGTTTATTTTATGTTCAATTTTACGAGGTCGGTTTGAAAAATTATTAAAAAGTTAGTATACTACAGTATACTACAGAATAAGGAATTGTTGTTGCAAAAAGTTATTTCCTTAAGGTGAAATCTTGCTCTTCGCTCTCACGGAAACGATTCATTTGTCAAGGTAATGATTGAAGCGTGAGTTAAAGCTTGAGGTCTTGAAACAGAGAAATCTAATGCAGATGATAACTTGAAAGGAAATCTAATCAAAAATTGAATAAATTATCAAATAGAAAGATTCTCAAAGCTCTAGATGCGATATATTTGATCACTCTTCCCTGACAAAAAACTGTTCCGATTGGTATAACTATTGCTGAGTTTTACAATTTTCGACCGATTGGGAATCAGGTCGTTGTGAAAAGAAGATCAAATTGTCGTTGACTCAGCTGGGTTTTCAACTGCTGTCGCTGAGTTGACATTCTCCCAGAGAAAAGATTCAATTGTCAAGGAAATGATTGAAGGATTTGAAAAAAAAAAATCTTGAAAGGAAACCTGCAGATGGTCTCGAAAGGAAATGTAACCTTTCAAGACAGAGAAGATTCAATTGTCAAGTTAATGATTGAAGGATGAGTTAAAGTTTGTGGTTTTGAAACAGAGAAATCTAATGCAGATGATATCTTGAAAGGAAATCTAATCAATAATTGCTTAAATTATCAAATAGAAAGATTCTCAAAGCTCTAGACGCGATCTATTTGATCACTCTTCCCTGAGAAAAACCCGTTCCGATTGGTACAGCTATTGCAGAATTTAAAATTTTCGATTGTTTGGGAATCAAGTCGGTGCGAAAAGAAGATCTAATTGTCGTTGACTCAGCTGGGTTTTCAACTGCTGTCGGTGTGTTGACATTCTCTGGACGACATCTATTTAATCATTCCTCCCCGAGAAAAAACAATTCCGATTGGTACAACTTTTGCTGAGTTTAAAATTTTCGACCGATAGGGAATCTGGTAGTTGCGAAAAGAAGATCTAATTGTCGTTGACACAGCTGGTTTTTCAACTGCGGTCGCTGAGTTGACATTCTCCCAGAGCAATGATTCAATTGTCAAGAAAATGATTGAATGATGACTTAGATTCTGGGTTCTAACCTTTCAAGACAGAGAAGATTCAATTGTCAAGGTAAATAATTGAAGGATGAGTTAAAGATTGTGGTCTTCAAACAGAGCAATCTAATTCAGAAGATATCTTGAAAGGAAATCTAATTAAAAATTGGTTAAATTATCGAATAGAATGATTCTTAAAGCTCTAGACGCGATCTATTTAATCATTGTTCCTTGAGAAAAAAAATAGTTTCGATTAGGGCAACTTTTGCTGAGTTTACAATTTTCGACCGATTGGAAATGAGGTCGTTGCGAAAAGAAGATTTAATTGTAGAATGATCCTCATAAAGACAAGATCTATTTGATCATTGAGAAAAAAAACTTCCGATAAATACAGCTGTGTAAAAACTTCTCCCAATTGGGAAACGCGTCGTCGCGGTGTGAAGATCTAATCTGTGTTTTTAACTGTTGTTGACATTCTTCTAGAGCAAAAAATCTCTTGTCAGGGAAATGATTTAAGGAAGTGATGAATCTTTAGGTTTTAAAAGATAGCTTGAAAGGAAAGATTATTGCGGAGCGAAGATCTATTCAGTCGTGGGAATGATTGTTGACACTGCAGGGTTTTCAACTGCTTTCGCATAGTTGACACTATAGCAGAGCAAAGATTCAATTGACAAGGAAATGATTTGAGGATCTTTAAAGGAAAGATTCTCAGAAATACGAGATGTATTTGGTCATTGAGAAAAAGCAGTTGGTAGATACAGATTTGGAACCGAGTCGTTGAGGAGTGGAGATCTAATTTGTGTTTTCAACTGCTATCGTTTAGTTAACATTCTCCCAGAGAAAAAATTTAATTATCAAGGAAATGATTAAAAGATGAATCAAATCTTCAGGCTTTGTAAGATATCTCGAAAGGAAAACTAAATAAATCTTAAAAGGAAAGCTAATCAAGTTTACAATCTTTGGCCGATTGGAAATCAGTTTCGTTGCGGAGCGAAGATCTGATTGTAGTGGGAATGATTGAAGGAACTTTCGACGCATCTGGGTTTTCTGCAATAATAAGAGCCAAAGAAGGCTATGCAGCTATATTGTAGGGAATCTTGCCGAAAATTGCCAAAATTTTATAATACAAATATCTTTGAAGCTCTACATGTGAACTATTGATCTCAATTTGGCAGTTGATGCTGTTGAGAAGAAGTTTACGCAGCTGGGTTTTCCGTAATAAACACTATCACTAGACTATCTTTAAATGAACCTTATCGATAACAGTATAAATTTCATAATTGGAGCATCTCCAAAGTCCTAGAGTTGATCTATTTATGTCAACTTGTGTATGACTGTATTCTTCCCAAGCTAAAATCGTTACCAGATTATAAATCCAATCTTTCCAAAGCGAAGATCCAATTGTAGTGGGAAATCTTAAAATCGAGTTTCTGGTTTCTCCGTAGTTTTATCATGGGAAGATTTGCAAAGTTTAGGATTGATTCTCTTTTGTCTCAGCTTAACAAACTCAATTGACAATGCTGTACTTACGGAGTTAACGTTTTTCTATAAGAATTAGAGACATAAAAGTACAAAATAAGAAGAACTTCAAAGCTCCAGATATGATCTATTTGATTTCAACTTGTGTATGATCTTCCCTAGGCAAAAAACTTTCGGTTGATGTAGCTGTCGCTGAGTTAACAATATTTGGCAATCTTTCCGGATCGAATATAAAATTGTCGTGGAATATGTAAAGGATAAGTTTAATATTCTGGGTTTTCCATTATCACTAGCCCTAGACGAGAGCTATTCAACTGAAATAAGTTCAGATACAAAAAGTTCCCGTTTGTTTAGTATGTGAATCTTCTATATACTGATCCTGAATACGTTGTAAAAGAGGTGCCTTACTGACTCTTCTATAGAAAGAATCTCAAAGCTCCTGTCGAGATTTCTATGATCTTAGCTTGTTATTGAAATTCATGGAGACACCATCAAGACATCGCTGTCGCAAAATTGAAAACTCACTCAAATGAGTTCAGTGATGAGTATGTGATCTTATGATTTTTATTCCATATTCAAATAGCGTTCTAACTGCTACATCTGAGATCAGAACAAGGCTTTTGATACCGATATAGGTTATCTCTAAATTATGTTAAGTATGAGATCAAACATGTGTGGACTTCATCTCAAATTCAAAAAGTCCAGAGTGTTTTCTAAAAGAATCTTGAATACATTTAGATCTGTTAAAGCTGAGATCAAAGTAAATAACACCGGACTTATCTATATCTTTAGGAAGATCCTTAAACAATTATATATGTGCCATCAATCTCTCGCAGATCGTCTTATTTTTCTCAAATTTAATTAAATTCACTACATCTTGGATATTTCCTTCGGTTAGTAGTTCCATTTGTTACAACTAGATCGATCTAGTGATCCAACTTACGATCAGTATCATAAACTCAGTTAGGAATTCCATTTGTTACATTTCGTGATCTAACTTACGATCAGTATGAGTGATCTAATTCATCATGACTTTTTCTCAAATTGAATCAAATTTCATAGCATTTCCTTTTCGATCAAAATAAACTAACATCGGTCATCGGATTCCAACTTGTACCCGTTAGCATTCTGTGATATATTTTATAAACACAAACGATTTCAGGAAGATTCAATAACCTTATGATACCGTGAATATTATCTCCAACTTATGATCGTTATCGGATCATATTCATAATTACTTCCTCAAATATTTAACTAAACTCCCTATATCCTGGTTAATTTCCTTCTATCTGGAGTTTCATCTGTTTCAACTGAGATCTAAATAAAGCTATCTTGTGTAGATCGTCTTCAACTTATGATCAGTATGTAAATTCGTTATGACTTTTTCTCAAATTGAATAGAATTCATAAATCATAGATATTTTCCAGAAGAATCTTCTGTTACAATTGAGTTGAAAATTAAGGTCAAACTTTCTTCGTAAAGCAAATCATCAAAGCTCTTGACGATATCTCTTCTGCAAGTATGATCGACTTGCTATCGACTTCCTTACATGATCTTTAAATTAATCACTGAAATATATGTATAACCAATTTGAAAGCGATGCTAAAATTATAAAATCCTACACAACATTCCACCCCCTGCCCTCGTTTAGACATACCTATAAGCTAGTAATTTATATCATTTTTTTTTTTGCTCTGTTAATGGCATATTTTTCTTGTTTGTTTTTCTTTATTTGTCTTTTTATTTCTTTAATTTTGATATTTTGCCAAAAGTTGTTAAAATCGCGAAACAATAAGGCAAAAAAATAAAAATTATTCGTTTTTTTTTTTAAATCTAAAAATAATCTATATTCTCTTGCCAAGTCTTCACTGTCTGTTAATAGTCATATGAAAATATTATTCTGTCTGTCTATATATACGAGTAAAAAAACAAAAACAAAACAAGAAATATGATTGAGTCCAAGTTCATGCGAAATTTGATGATCCCATATAAAATTTAATTAATTGAAATCATTGAAATTTAATTATAAACGTTAAGAAGAGTTCATGAAAGCTAGTTGATACTGGTTAAACAGTTTTATAATTGTTTAGATTTCCGGTTATAGATTTGTTTATTTAGTTAATGGTTTCATTTCAAGAAATTTGAAATAAGATCACTAATGATCATACATAGATTTATTTACTTGTTTTTTTTTTGTCGGAAGAACATTCTTTCCCTCTCGATATAAACGGAAATTCGATAACTAGTTGCCATTTTCTGGACGATAAACTTTCAATTAGGATTCGGCCGCAAGTTCAATTGCTGATCCTACTTGTACAAGACATTCTTTTAGTTTGAGACTCCTAAGATTCTTTACTTTTAGTTTAAACTCAAAATGTGTTTTGGTATTGGTGAACTTTTAAAACTATTTACACTGATGAACCAATTGTCAAATATCTTTCAAGTTACATTATTATGATTTGTGTCACTGATTTTTTAGGGTTTATTTAATGAAATTTCTTTAAATAAGTTTCAAAACATTTGTTACCAAGCACTATTGCAATGATTAGATTTCCAACAACCGTAATTACACACATTATTTTTAAATGCGATAAGAATTTAAAAATTTTCAATGCTAAAAAGGTGTTTATTTATCATGCCCCCTTCTAAAGAGGGTACAGCCATTCGTTGGTATATTGCTAACACTAGTAAACAATTTCAAATAGCTGATCAGTTTTTCGAGATATATTAGGCAACAGTGATAAAAACCCAACTCTTATCGCCATGTTTCACACGTTTCAAAAGTTCTAAATCAGTTCTAGTTCAATTCTAGTTCAGTTCTAGTTTAGTTCTCGTGCAGTTCTAGTTCAGTTCTAGTTTAGTTCTAGCCCAGTTCTAGCTCAGTTCTAGTTCAGTTCTAGTTCAGTTCTAGTTCAGTTCTAGTTCAGTTCTAGTTCAGTTCTAGTTCAGTTCTAGTTCAGTTCTAGTTCTAGTTCAGTTCTAGTTCAGTTCTAGTTCAGTTCTAGTTCAGTTCTAGTTCAGTTCTAGTTCAGTTCTAGTTCAGTTCTAGTCTAGTTCAGTTCTAGTTCAGTTCTAGTTCAGTTCTAGTTCAGTTCTAGTTCAGTTCTAATTCAGTTCTAGTTCAGTTCTAGTTCAGTTCTAGTTCAGTTCTAGTTCAGTTCTAGTTCAGTTCTAGTTCAGTTCTAGTTCAGTTCTAGTTCAGTTCTAGTTCAGTTCTAGTTCAGTTCTAGTTCAGTTCTAGTTCAGTTCTAGTTCAGTTCTAGTTCAGTTCTAGTTCAGTTCTAGTTCAGTTCTAGTTCAGTTCTAGTTTAGTTCTAGTTCAGTTCTAGTTCAGTTCTAGTTCAGTTCTAGTTCAGTTCTAGTTCAGTTCAGTTCAGTTCTAGTTCAGTTCTAGTTTCAGTTCTTCTACTTCAGTTCTAGTTCAGTTTCTAGTTCAGTTCTAGTTCAGTTCTAGTTCAGTTCTAGTTCAGTTCTAGTTCAGTTCTAGTTCAGTTCTAGTTCAGTTCTAGTTCAGTTCTAGTTCAGTTCTAGTTCAGTTCTAGTTCAGTTCTAGTTCAGTTCTAGTTCAGTTCTAGTTCAGTTCTAGTTCAGTTCTAGTTCAGTTCTAGTTCAGTTCTAGTTCAGTTCTAGTTCAGTTCTAGTTCAGTTTCTAGTTCAGTTCTAGTTCAGTTCTAGTTCAGTTCTAGTTCAGTTCTAGTTCAGTTCTAGTTCAGTTCTAGTTCAGTTCTAGTTCAGTTCTAGTTCAGTTCTAGTTCAGTTCTAGTTCAGTTCTAGTTCAGTTCTAGTTCAGGTCTAGTTCAGGTCTAGTTCAGTTCTAGTTCAGTTCTAGTTCAGTTCTAGTTCAGTTCTAGTTCAGTTCTAGTTCAGTTCTAGTTCAGTTCTAGTTCAGTTCTATTTCAGTTCTATTTCAGTTCTAGTTCAGTTCTAGTTCAGTTCTAGTTCAGTTCTAGTTCAGTTCTAGTTCAGTTCTAGTTCAGGTCTAGTTCAGTTCTAGTTCAGTTCAGTTCTAGTTCAGTTCTAGTTCAGTACTAGTTCAGTTCTAGTTCAGTTCTAGTTCAGTTCTAGTTCAGTTCTAGTTCAGTTCTAGTTCAGTTCTAGTTCAGTTCTAGTTCAGTTCTAGTTCAGTTCTAGTTCAGGTCTAGTTCAGTTCTAGTTCAGTTCTAGTTCAGTTCTAGTTCAGTTCTAGTTCAGTTCTAGTTCAGGTCTAGTTCAGTTCTAGTTCAGTTCTAGTTCAGTTCTGGTTCAGTTCTAGTTCATTTCTAGTTCAGTTCTAGTTCAGTTCTAGTTCAGTTCTAGGTCAGTTCTAGGTCAGTTCTAGTTCAGTTCTATTTCAAAAAATTAGTGGCCATCCCGAGTCTTCATCACCGATCTTTTACCTTTAGTTTTAACTTGTATGACAAACAAATAGTTTATATCCCAACTCAGCATATTTCGTCATTGTGTGCCATGTGACGTCGTTAGTTTTTTTTTTTTTTTGTAAACGAAATTTTTAAAAACTTAAATTTATCTTTATGTCTTCCATGTCAATCTAATCATTCAAGGTCTTTTCCAAATTTAGGTGAGATAAAAACAAAAAAGAATAGGTTTTACTATATTTGTATGATAAACATCTGAAAACTGTCACCGACATTCGACAATACTGAAAATATTAATACACAATAATATGGGCGCCATATTGAGTGGCATAATATTGAAATACGAATAAGTATAATATTAAAATAAATATTAGACAACAAGTACAATTGCACTCGTTAATACTAGAGAAATAAAGGGAGCAACAAAAATAGGTGTGTGTTATTAAAATCTAACAAAACTTGCAGATTAAAAAATGTATTTATACATAACCTTCATATGAGTCAGACTATATTCTGAAACTGCATAACAGCCTCATATCTTCATTATTTAAAGCCATTAAATCACACATTGATTTGTATTACCCTATTTGTCTATAAATTGTGGTATGCCTACACTAACACGGTTCCTCAGTTGCAGTAACATACATCCACACAACTATTGAAATGTATGTGCAAATTTTTCTTTAGCCCCCTCCATGCTCATTGGCATGCATCTGTTAAATCAGCTATAAACTAAAAAAAAAGAAAAATACAATATAGATAGAAAAAATAAAATTCATTTTCCAATCTTACAGTTGGCTATATGAAAAATATATATATTTTTTTCTCTCAAGTCTGTCAGTCGTTTTATGGTGGGTACAACAATAAAAGCAAAATTTATTTTTAGATTTTTTTGCAAAGTAAATTTAGCAAAAAAAAAAAATAATAATAATAAAAACAAAATAAATAAAAAACAACAACTGGTCGAGCACATGATAACAATAAAAAATTTACACAGTCTCTGACACAAGTTTGTAAGTTCATTTATAATTTGATTTAAATTTGCAACGATTCTTCTTATTAGTTCTTTGCAAGGTGAAATACTAAACATTTTATTTGAAACATTTTCCAATCGATCACTTCATATAAAATGAGTGATAACAGTAAGGCTAGTTTAGTTCCGGTTCAGTTTTAATCAAGTTAATATTCTAGTTCCGTTCTAGTTCCATTCTAGTTCAGTTCTAGTTTAGTTCTAATTCAGTTCTGGTTCAGTTCTAGTTCAGTTCTAGTTCAGTTCTAGTTCAGTTCTAGTTCAGTTCTAGTTCAGTTCTAGTTCAGTTCTAGTTCAGTTCTAGTTCAGTTCTAGTTCAGTTCTAGTTCTAGTTCAGTTCTAGTTCTAGTTCAGTTCTAGTTCAGTTCTAGTTCAGTTCTAGTTCAGTTCTAGTTCAGTTCTAGTTCTAGTTCAGTTCTAGTTCAGTTCTAGTTCAGTTCTAGTTCAGTTCTAGTTCAGTTCTAGTTCAGTTCTAGTTCAGTTCTAGTTCTAGTTCAGTTCTAGTTCAGTTCTAGTTCAGTTCAAGTTCAGTTCTAGTTCAGTTCTAGTTCAGTTCTAGTTCAGTTCTAGTTCAGTTCTAGTACAGTTCTAGTTCAATTCTAGTTCAGATCTAGTTCAGTTCTAGTTCAGTTCTAGTTCAGTTCTAGTTCAGTTCTAGTTCAGTTCTAGTTCAGTTCTAGTTCAGTTCTAGTTCAGTTCTAGTTCAGTTCTAGTTCAGTTCTAGTTCAGTTCTAGTTCAGTTCTAGTTCAGTTCTAGTTCAGTTCTAGTTCAGTTCTAGTTCAGTTCTAGTTCAGTTCTAGTTCAGTTCTAGTTCAGTTCTAGTTCAGTTCTAGTTCAGTTCTAGTTCAGTTCTAGTTCAGTTCTAGTTCAGTTCTAGTTCAGTTCTAGTTCAGTTCTAGTTCAGTTCTAGTTCAGTTCTAGTTCAGATCTAGTTCAGTTCTAGTTCAGTTCTAGTTCAGTTCTAGTTCAGTTCTTCAGTTCTAGTTCAGTTCTAGTTCAGTTCTAGTTCAGTTCTAGTTCAGTTCTAGTTCAGTTATCTAGTTCAGTTCTAGTTCAGTTCTCGTTCAGTTCTAGTTCAGTTCTAGTTCAGTTCTAGTTCAGTTCTAGTTCAGTATCTAGTTCAGTTCTAGTTCAGTTCTAGTTCAGTTCTAGTCAGTTCTAGTTCAGTTCTAGTTCAGTTCTAGTTCAGTTCTAGTTCAGTTCTAGTTCAGTTCTAGTTCAGTTCCTAGTTCCGTTCTAGTTCAGTTCTAGTTCAGTTCTAGTTCAGTTCTAGTTCAGTTCTAGTTCAGTTCTAGTTCAGTTCTAGTTCAGTTCTAGTTCAGTTCTAGTTCAGTTCTAGTTCCGTCTAGTTCAGTTCTAGTTCAGTTCTAGTTCAGTTCTAGTTCAGTTCTAGTTCAGTTTAGTTCAGTTCTAGTTCAGTTCTAGTTCAGTTCTAGTTCAGTTCTAGTTCAGTTCTAGTTCAGTTCTAGTTCAGTTCTAGTTCGTTCTAGTCAGTTCTAGTTCAGTTCTAGTTCAGTTCTAGTTCAGTTCTAGTTCAGTTCTAGTTCAGTTCTAGTTCAGTTCTAGTTCAGTTCTAGTTCAGTTCTAGTTCAGTTCAGTTCTAGTTCAGTTCTAGTTCAGTTCTAGTTCATTCTAGTTCAGTTCTAGTTCAGTTTCTAGTTCAGTTCTAGTTCAGTTCTAGTTCAGTTAGTCAGTTCTAGTTCAGTTCTAGTTCAGTTCTAGTTCAGTTCTAGTTCAGTTCTAGTTCAGTTCTAGTTCAGTTCTAGTTCAGTTCTAGTTCAGTTCTAGTTCAGTTCTAGTTCAGTTCTAGTTCAGTTCTAGTTCAGTTCTAGTCAGTTCTAGTTCAGTTCTAGTTCAGTTCTAGTTCAGTTCTAGTTCAGTTCTAGTTCAGTTCTAGTTCAGTTCTAGTTCAGTTCTAGTTCAGTTCTAGTTCAGTTCTAGTTCAGTTCTAGTTCAGTTCTGTCAGTTCTAGTTCAGTTCTAGTTCAGTTCTAGTTCAGTTCTAGTTCATTTAGTTCAGTTCTAGTTCAGTTCTAGTTTCAGTTCTAGTTCAGTTCTAGTTCAGTTCTAGTTCAGTTCTAGTTCAGTTCTAGTTCAGTTAGTCAGTTAGTCAGTTCTAGTTCAGTTCTAGTTCAGTTCTAGTTCAGTTCTAGTTCCAGTTCTAGTTCAGTTCTAGTTCAGTTCTAGTTCAGTTCTAGTTCGTTCTAGTTCAGTTCTAGTTCAGTTCTAGTTCAGTTCTAGTTCAGTTCTAGTTCAGTTCTAGTTCAGTTCTAGTCAGTTCTAGTTCAGTTCTAGGTTCTAGTTCAGTTCAGTTTTCTAGTTCAGTTCTAGTTCAGTTCTAGTTCAGTTCTAGTTCAGTTTCTAGTCGTCTAGTTAAGTTCTAGTTTCAGTTCTAGTTCAGTTCTAGTTCAGTTTAGTTCAGTTCTAGTTCAGTTCTAGTTCAGTTCTAGGTCAGTTCTAGTTCAGTTCTAGTCAGTTCTAGTTCAGTTCTAGTTCAGTTCTAGTTCAGTTCTAGTTCAGTTCTAGTTCAGTTCTAGTTCAGTTCTAGTTCAGTTCTAGTTCAGTTCTAGTTCAGTTCTAGTTCAGTTCTAGTTCAGTTCTAGTTCAGTTCTAGTTCAGTTCTAGTTCAGTTCTAGTTCAGTTCTAGTTCAGTTCTAGTCAGTTCTAGTTCAGTTCTCGTTCAGTTCTAGTTCAGTTCTAGTTCAGTTCTAGTTCAGTTCATAGTTCAGTCTAGTTCAGTTCTAGTTCAGTTCTAGTTCAGTTCTAGTTCAGTTCAGTTCTAGTTCAGTTCTAGTTCAGTTCTAGTTCAGTTCTAGTTCAGTTCTAGTTCAGTTCTAGTTCAGTTCTAGTTCAGTTCTAGTGCAGTTCTAGGTTAGTTCTAGTTCAGTTCTAGTTCAGTTCTTGTTCTGTTCCTGTTCAGTTGTAGTTTACTTGTACTTCAGTTGTGCTTTGAATTAAGTTTCATTAATTTCCCTCGAGAACATTATTTTAGACACTGTATATAGTTGTTTATGCATAAAATAAATAATAAATACAAATGCAAAAACAAAATAAAATGTAAATATTTTTTTTTTTCATTTTTTTAATTGCATTGTATGTATGTAGGTAATAGGTATTTATATCTAATTTGAACATGGATGTATGTATTATTTACTCACAACTGGTTGTAACTTGTACTCTCAGGATGAGTAAATGTCTTGTTGTTGGCAGTGATACCAGATAAAATGTTCGATAAAAAATCTAATATAATAATAGTTTTCCTATAAAAATATTGGTATAAAAGTTGTAATAAATAAATTTAGATATAACATCGATGTTCGATTTACAAAATTTGTTAATATGTTTTCAATCTAATCCGGTAATATAAAAATTTATTCTCCAAATTCTTTTTTGCAATCTGGCAATCTTAGTTTTTCTTTCTACGTTTTTAAAAAATATAAAATAATGCATCAACAGTTTTTAGGTTGATATTAGACAGACAGTAATAAAAAACAAAAACACAAAAAAACAGAAACAAAATCACGAACATTAGACAACGAACGACCCACAAAATAGAGAGTCAGTCACACAGTTTTTTTTATTGTTTTATACTTATTTTAAGTAAGGTTTGTAAAAACAAATAAAAACAACAATAATATTAATTATTTTTTATTTCGTTACTTTTTGTTTATATTTTTCGCCACATTACTATGATGTTATTCACCTCTTGCCAGGAATGAAGATGATGATGAAGATTGTTTACTCATAAAATTTAAACATGCGCCAGTTGAAATTCCTTTTCTTTTCTACTTGCATCTTCTTTACGTTTCGCAAATTCCCAAGAGATCTGTCATGTGTTATTGTAATTACAAAAATTTTAATTTTTATTATCTTCCTCAAAGAAAACAATAACAAACAATAAATACATAAGTAATAAAAAAAGTAAACAACTTTTGAATACAATTTAAGAGTCAAAGTAGAAAATTTACTTTTTTTATAGTTTTTGCATTCTTCTCTTTTATCTCCTCTGTGAGATTTTTGATTAAAAAATTGTTATTTTATCTGAGTATGTTTTGAATTTAAGAGTAATTTCGATATTTTGGGGCTTGTTCGTAGAAAAAAAAAGATAACAACAACAAGATTTGCCTTACACACCCCTTTTTCCATTGTTGTTAGTGTTTTTTTTTTTGCGTTTTATTTTGTTGCTATTATTTATTTGTATTTATTTACTTCTAATTAAATTATTGATATTACTTTTTTTCCATTTCTTGAGTGCATGAAGTCAATACTTATGTGTAGGTGGGTGTGTGTAAATTACGTATTTTAAAAATAAATTTCGTGTGGACATTGTAATTAAATTTTTTCGAAATGAATGTTTTTTATATTAAAAAAACGGACTACATGATAATGATATACAGGGTGTTATGGACTTATTTGGGTTTAATTAGATAGTACTATGCAGTCTCTTGCATGGTTGCCTCTCGAAATGTTGTCAAGATACTGACCACTTCAGATTTTGTACAACTTTTCTCTGGTTCTGACAAATTTTTATAATCCTCAAATTCTAGTAATTTTTAAGTCTTCAGATTTTGTCCATTTTACTGCAGAAAAAAGTCTTCATATTTTGACTATATTTCTATAGAGAAATTTTTTCAAATTCAACTAACAACTTCAATATAATAGTTAGTTAGTAGTTAGTTAGTTAGTTAGTTAGTTAGTTAGTATTTAGTTAGTTAGTTAGTTAGTTAGTTAGTTAGTTAGTTAGTTAGTAGTTAGTTAGTTAGTAGTTTAGTTAGTTAGTTAGTTAGTTAGTTAGTTAGTTAGTTAGTTAGTAGTTAGTTAGTTAGTTAGTTAGTTAGTTAGTTAGTGTTAGTTAGTTAGTTAGTTAGTTAGTTAGTTAGTTAGTTAGTTAGTTAGTTAGTAGTTAGTTAGTTAGTTAGTTAGTAGTTAGTTAGTTAGTAGTTAGTTAGTTAGTTAGTTAGTTAGTTAGTTAGTTAGTAGTTAGTTAGTTAGTAGTTAGTTAGTTAGTGTTAGTTAGTTAGTTAGTTAGTTAGTTAGTTAGTTAGTTAGTTAGTTAGTTAGTTAGTTAGTTAGTTAGTTAGTTAGTTAGTTAGTTAGTAGTTAGTTAGTTAGTTAGTTAGTTAGTTAGTTAGTTAGTTAGTTAGTTAGTTAGTTAGTTAGTTAGTTAGTTAGTTAGTTAGTTAGTTAGTTAGTTAGTTAGTTAGTTAGTTAGTTAGTTAGTTAGTTAGTTAGTTAGTAGTTAGTAGTTAGTTAGTAGTTAGTTAGTAGTTAGTTAGTTAGTTAGTTAGTTAGTTAGTTAGTTAGTTAGTTAGTTAGTTAGTTAGTTAGTTAGTTAGTTAGTTAGTTAGTTAGTTAGTTAGTTAGTTAGTTAGTTAGTTAGTTAGTTAGTTAGTTAGTTAGTTAGTTAGTTAGTTAGTTAGTTAGTTAGTTAGTTAGTTAGTTAGTTAGTTAGTTAGTTAGTTAGTTAGTTAGTTAGTTAGTTAGTTAGTTAGTTAGTTAGTTAGTTAGTTAGTTAGTTAGTTAGTTAGTTAGTTAGTAGTTAGTTAGTTAGTTAGTTAGTTAGTTAGTTAGTTAGTTAGTTAGTTAGTTAGTTAGTTAGTTAGTTAGTTAGTTAGTTAGTTAGTTAGTTAGTTAGTTAGTTAGTTAGTTAGTTAGTTAGTTAGTTAGTTAGTTAGTTAGTTAGTTAGTTAGTTAGTTAGTTAGTTAGTTAGTTAGTTAGTTAGTTAGTTAGTTAGTTAGTTAGTTAGTTAGTTAGTTAGTTAGTTAGTTAGTTAGTTAGTTAGTTAGTTAGTTAGTTAGTTAGTTAGTTAGTTAGTTAGTTAGTTAGTTAGTTAGTTAGTTAGTTAGTTAGTTAGTTAGTTAGTTAGTTAGTTAGTTAGTTAGTTAGTTAGTTAGTTAGTTAGTTAGTTAGTTAGTTAGTTAGTTAGTTAGTTAGTTAGTTAGTTAGTTAGTTAGTTAGTTAGTTAGTTAGTTAGTTAGTTAGTTAGTTAGTTAGTTAGTTAGTTAGTTAGTTAGTTAGTTAGTTAGTTAGTTAGTTAGTTAGTTAGTTAGTTAGTTAGTTAGTTAGTTAGTTAGTTAGTTAGTAGTTAGTTAGTTAGTTAGTTAGTTAGTTAGTTAGTTAGTTAGTTAGTTAGTTAGTTAGTTAGTTAGTTAGTTAGTTAGTTAGTTAGTTAGTTAGTTAGTTAGTTAGTTAGTAGTTAGTTAGTAGTTAGTTAGTTAGTTAGTTAGTTAGTTAGTTAGTTAGTTAGTTAGTTAGTTAGTTAGTTAGTTAGTTAGTTAGTTAGTTAGTTAGTTAGTTAGTTAGTTAGTTAGTTAGTTAGTTAGTTAGTTAGTTAGTTAGTTAGTTAGTTAGTTAGTTAGTAGTTAGTTAGTTAGTTAGTTAGTTAGTTAGTTAGTTAGTTAGTTAGTTAGTTAGTTAGTTAGTTAGTTAGTTAGTTAGTTAGTGTTAGTTAGTTAGTTAGTTAGTTAGTTAGTTAGTTAGTTAGTTAGTTAGTTAGTAGTTAGTTAGTTACTTAGTTAGTAAGTTAGTTAGTTAGTTAGTTTCACATTCACTACAGTTTTCTTTGTTCTTTTACTGTAAAGTGTTGCCAATAATTTATCTGACAATGATGCCACTTTTTTCCAACATTGTAAGATCTGACAACCTTGTATACAATAGCTTGGGGTCTTTTATTCAGATAAAAACTGTTGGTAACTGAAAATTTTTGCTAACTTGTAGAATACAGACCCTGTATTTTTCAAAAAAAAAAAAACATAAAATTCACATACACACATTTTCCAACTTATTGCAGCTTGTTTATTTACCCACCAACACATGACTCTCGCATATCTACATATAGGTATTGACTCTTTTATCGAATTGTAAAATTCACCATAAAGAGTAATAATTTTCAACTGCGTTAAAGAGAAATGATTTCCAATGTAATGTAGTTTTTAACTTTTACTCACGTGAATTTGTCCTTCTGTCAGACAATATTTACAAGTTTATTTTGTATATTTTATTTATAAATAAAATAAACAAAATAAAATAATTTTTAACGTACACAAATTAAATATTTCGAATATTTATGACACATTTTAAAGCAAAACATTTAAATAACGATGGAAAATGTAAAACAGTGGAGATGAAAAGTTATGATATTTTTCACTTAAAATAAATGAAATGAATTCCGATTTTATTTCTTCTTTGTTTTTGTGTGGAATGTGTCAACCCATTAATTTAAATATTTAATTCATTTTAACAATTTATTTTATTAAATATTTTGTATATTTATAAATTTAATTGTTTCATACTTAATTTATTATGGAAGTATGTGTCAGTTCACTTAAAACATTTTACAAATGGAGGAAATACCAAAAATTATAAAGAAAATAAAATTCATTTCCCTGGCTTTATTGAAAAATTATTTTAAAACATCAGAACAATTTTCAACATTATATACTGAGTTGAAAAAAAAAAAGAATTGTTGATTGCAACATATCAAAGTGAATAATGTGAATAATTTTTTTTGAGATAATAAATACTTTGTAGTCAACAAAATTATTAGAATTTTTTGGCTTAATTCCCAATAATTTTTTCATTTTATTTGTTCTGTACTTTTTTGTTAGAATTTGTTTAATATGAAAATTTAAATAATAAATAAAGAAATTTGTTTTAATATTTTTAATGTCTTGGTCACACTGTGACCTTAACAGTTTTATTTAGATTGTTTTTGTTTATATTTGTTTTTCTGCAATAAAAACTTAACACATTTTTATCAATTTTGAACTGTCTAAGAAGTAGAAACTGATGATGTTTCTTTATAGAAAACTTGGCAGAAATTGTTAAGCTGTCTGAAACTGATGTTTTAATTTCAGAAAGGTTATCAGAAACTAAGAACTTTCTCAGAAACTAAAAAAATTTTCTCAGTATAAAAGATTTCTGAAACTGTTGTCAGAAACAAACAAGTTTTCTCTACAAAAACTGGTAACTTTTCTATTGAAAAGTTACCAGAATCTGAGAACGTTTTTCTATTAGAAAGTCTTCCGAATCTGAAGACTTTTCTCTGTAAAAGTGAGAATCATTCCTCTGACTGACTTTTTTCTATAGAAAACATAACAGAATATGAGGATCATCTTCTATGGAAAAGTTGTCGGAATCTGGAGACTTTTGTATATAAAAAACTATATAGAAGCATTGTCAAAATCTGTAGATTTTTCTACTTAGAAAGTTGTCAGAATCTGAGAACATTTCTCTATGGAAAAGATGTCAGAATCTGAGAACATTTCTCTATAGAAAAGTTGTCAGAATCTGAGAACTTTTCTTTATAGAAAAGTTATCAGAATCTGAGAACTTTTCTCTATAGAAAAGTTGTCAGAATCTGAGGACTTTTCTTTATAGAAAAGTTGTCAGAATCTGAGGACTTTTCTTCATAGAAAAGTTATCAGAATCTGAGAACTTTTCTCTTTAGAAAAGTTGTCAGAATTTATGAACTATTCTCTTTAGAAAAGTTGTCAGAATCTGAGTGCTTTTCTCTATTGAAAAGTTGCCAAAATGTGAGGACTTTTTTCTATAGAGAAGTTGTCAGAATCTGAGGACTTTTCTCTATATAAAAGTTGTCAAAATCTGAGGACTTTCTCCATAGAAAAGTTGTCAGAATCTGAGGACTTTTCTCTATATAAAAGTTGTCAGAACCTGAGGACTTTTGTCTATAGAAAAGTTGTCAGAATCTGAGGACTTTTCTTTATAGAATAGTTGTCAGGATTTTAGCACTTTTCTCTATATAAAAGTTTCAGAATCTGAGGAATTTTCTCTATAAAAGTTGTCAAAATCTGAGGACTTTTCTCTATAGAAAAGTTTTCAGTATCTGAGGACTTTTTTCTATAGAGAAGTTGTCAGAATCTGAGGACTTTTCTCTATATAAAAGTTGTCATAATCTGAGGAATTTTCTCTACAGAAAAGTTGTCAGATTCTGAGTACTTTTCTATGTAGAAAAGTTGTCAGATTCTGAGTACTTTTCTCTATAGAAAAGTTGTCAGATTCTGAGTACTTTTCTCTAAAGAAAAGTTGTCAGATTCTGAGTACTTTTCTCTATAGAAAAGTTGTCAGATTCTGAGTCCTTTTCTCTATAGAAAAGTTGTCAGATTCTGAGTACTTTTCTCTAAAGAAAAGTTGTTATATACTGAGTACTTTTCTCTATAGAAAAGTTGTCAGATTCTGAGTACTTTTCTCTAAAGAAAAGTTGTCATATACTGAGTACTTTTCTCTACAGAAAAATTGTCAGAATCTGAGAACTTTTTTCTATAGAAAAGTTGTCCGATTCTGAGTACTTTTCTCTATAGAAAAGTTGTCAGAAACAGAGAACTTTTCTCTATAGAAAAGTTTTCAGAATCTGAAGACGTTTCTCTATAGAAAAGTTGCCAGAATCTGAGTACTTTTTTCTATATAAAAGTTGTCCGAATCTGAGGAATTTTCTCCATAGAAAAGTTGTCAGAATCTGAGAACTTTTCCCCATAAAAAAGTTGTCAGAATCTGAGAACTTTTCTCTATAGAAAAGTTATCAGAATCTGAGAACTTTTCTCTATAGAAAAGTTATCAGAATCTGAGAACTTTTCTCTATAGAGAAGTTATCAGAATCTGAGAAATTTTCTATAGTCAAATTGTCGGACTTTTCTCTATAAAAAAGTTGTCAGAATATTAGGATTTTTTCTAAAGAAAAGATGTCACAATCTGATGACTTTCCTTTA
This sequence comes from Lucilia sericata, assembly GCF_015586225.1. Taxonomy (NCBI): domain Eukaryota; kingdom Metazoa; phylum Arthropoda; class Insecta; order Diptera; family Calliphoridae; genus Lucilia; species Lucilia sericata. The sequence goes on along the minus strand of NW_023995356.1, from coordinate 12,569 downwards.
TAAATAATTTCTCCGATTATAAACACTACTCTCTAAAGCAAAAATGTCATCTAATGATGAGTAATAATTATTTTTATCACAAGATATTCTAATTACCAAAGGAGGGTGTGTTAATTGACTGTAATTTTTTCATTTCATCATAATTTTAATTGTTTGCAATATAAAACATTTTAATTGTTAAACATTTAAGTATCAAATTACATTAGAATAATAAACAATAATTTCGCCACAATATCACGTTTCAATTGTAAACTTTAAAAATCATTCTTATGATAAGAAAAAAGGTGTTAGTAAATTTCCCTTACGTTCGATTTAAAAAAAATTCAAAATTACTTATATATCTTATCTAGAGATAATACTGGGAACAACTTAAATATTACCCCAGATCAGCATTATTCATATTTATTTGACCTTAAACAAGTTTATTTGTGTGTCACGATATTTTGTCTTTAAACACGTTTGCAAAAAAAAAACTTTCTTATCTAGAGATAAACGTTTCTAGAGATTTTCTGTTTCAGATACGATGATTAGGATTTTGCCATTTATTATTATTAATCATAGTTAGAGGGGTAATTTTTATTGTTGTTTAAAGTTCGGCTATAAATAATATTAATTAAATATTGGTCATTATACTTCTGTTAATTTTTTAATTTATGATTTTTAAAACGTATATATTTGTCACTAATATTGTGTATTTGCGTAGTAGTTGTTTACCTAAAATTTTAAATAAGTTGTCAGTAGTTTAGTAATCGGATAGGTAACTAACTTTTCTAATAAATAAATGATTGTTTTCTATTAATAGAATAGTAGAAATAGAAGAGACAGGGTGGTAAACAACAAACAACCGTTGAATAGAGACGTAATATGAAGATTACGTCCAGCCAAGTGAAAATATGAAATTCATACTCATTTTAATCGATAGATCAGAGAGATCGTTGAAGTGGGTCTACCCTAGAAGTTGGTTTCTAGCCGTTTCCAGTTATAGAGAAGATTGGCTACCGTTTCATCTTTATCCTCATTCTGACAGCAGAAGCTGTCATTGTATAGAAGATCAATGCGTCTAGGAGATAAGTAGTTCTATGTGGGTTCATATGAGGTCACAACGCTCTAGAGTTCGAGCATGTGTATTCACTCGGCTAGCTATCCCACAGAAATGATCTATTTTCAGTTCACTTAGCATAGTTCCAACTCTTGCCAAAAAGTCGTCAATATTATTGCTATATGTTGTCTCGTGTCCTTTGACTTATATAAGGGTAATGTTTGAATGTCTGATGGACTGATGTAGATGTGGAAAACATACCAATAAGGGATTTAATAGCAACTTAATTATAGGTATAAATTCAAATATCTCTTTTAGATATCCGATAGTACCTTAGCCAATTCGACGACCTCTTGATCGCTAATATTTCAGCTGGAGGGATACTGCAGTCATCATTGAGCCTAAAAGAGATTTTACACCCAAATTATTCAATAAAAATTCCACAACCAACTTCTTTCTTTGTCTTGGATTTATTATTTAACGAAAGGAGGGATTCTTGGAACTCCTCCTATGATATTGGAATTGTCCAAAGAGACACTGTTCAGGGATAAAATGATCAACGGCATTTTGGGATCTCGGCATAAGATCCGTGAGCAAATGTAGGAATCCATTGCTACATGGAGGGCTCTAAAGTGGGTTTATAAAGCGGGCCTGGAGTTCTGAAGGCCCAGAAACATAAATATTCTACCGTTTTCCGAATCACAACACTAGCTGAGGTCCGAGCAATAACGGAATGCGTAAATTGGATTAGAATAAATATGGCGCCAACAGGGGTTAATATATTTTCCGACAACAACTAGACAATTCTGGAGATATCAGGTGAAAAGGTTAAATTTAAGACCATATAGTAAAAAAGCCTTAACCGAATACTCTTAAAGAGGTAAATTTTGCATCATATAGGTACCAGGCCACTCTGGAATAGTCGGCAACGAAAAATCGAATGTATTTGCTTTAAAAGGAAGGATCGTATAGGGTAACTCTAACGATGTTAGTGTAACTTTTCTCTATAGAAAAGTTATCAGAATCTGAGGATCATCTTCTGTTTAAGAATTGTTAGAATCTGAGGACTTTTATCTATATAAAAGGAAAGGGAAACTATAGAAAAATTGTCAGACTTTTCAGTTTAAGTTGTCAGAATCTGAGCTGAGAATCAGTCCAAAACCGACGACTTTTTCTCTAGAAAAGTTGTCAAAATCTAAAGACTTTGATCTGTAGAAAACTTGTCAAAATCTGAGGACTTTGATCTGTAAAAAACTTGTCAGAATCTGAGGACTTTGATCTGTTGAAAATTTGCAGTAAACTGAAGACTTTTCTCTATAGAAAAGTTGCCAGAATATTAGTACATTTCTCTATAGGAAAATTATCGGAATCTGAGCACTTCTTCGTAGAACATTTTATAAAATCTGAGGATTTTTCACTATAGAACAATTATCAGAACTGGAAGACTTCCACTATAGAAAATATGCAGGTATGTATTTTGAGTGATCACATAGGAATACGGGCATAACTATACAAAATTGGACGTGCGGATTCAGATAAATATATAGAGGGCAGTGAAACTCTGGAGCACTTTCTTTGCCATTGTTAGGCTGTTGAAATGGAGAGATGTAGCCTAAGGACTCTGATAGGGATTTTAGCGGATCATTGTTCAGTTAGAGCATGTGAGATGAGGAACGAGAGACTTTTGAACCTATTATTTGCCATTATCCAAAAATACATAGTCTATGGGGAAAATAGCTAGAAAATAGGCTTCACAACGAACTAGGCAGTATTGTTGGGTAACACCCATGTAGTATGTCAGGTTTTACATTATAGCAAAGATTCTGGTTTCCTCTCTCACTTCTTATACTTCGATATGTATTTATTATTATTCAAGAAGTAGCTTTAGTTCACAGTCGATAGCGGTCACCGAGTCCATCCAAACCTATTGAATGGCTTGTCTATTCCACTACAACCCCTCCAAAAACTTTTGGAAATTTCCGCAAAATTTTTATTAAAATGAGGGTATGCATTAAAAAATCAACTAAATTAGAAACTCTTTTACACGTGCATCCTATAGATTCCCAAACTGTCTTCCAGTACAAATCATATTTATTAATCATTTGTCTTAATTTAGATTTAAAAGGGGCCAACACAGCTAATACTTATTCTATATTAAATGAGTTGTTATTCTTTAAGTAGAAGTAATAAATGTAGAATATTGTTAAATTCAATTTAAAAATAATCATACCTCCTCCTCATCCTCCACACCATTACCACCTTATTTTCCATAATACATTTTGTTTTTTATTTTATTGTTTTGTTGTATTTGTCATTGAGACAAAAAAAAAATTGTACAATGTACGAACATAAATACAACAAAAAATAACAACAATAATACACTAATACATGCCTACGTGCCGACTAACATGTATGAATATTTGCTTTCAATGTGTAAAAATTATTATTGAATAAAACAACAAAAACAAAATAATCAAAAACATGAAAGATAAATACATTTTAAGAGAGATACTTTCAAAGTATTCTTGAAAAAAGTATCTCTTAAAATGTGCTGTAAATTGATTACAACTCTTAAAAAGTGAGGTGTTATTTATGAAAATGTTAGAGCTTTCCTAAATTTAAGAGAGTGTAATTTAGTTGAGGATGTAATTTAATTTTAAGGATGTAGTTTAGTTTTAAGGACATGTTAAGAGCAGTCATCAAAACTTCAGCACGACAATTTCGGTAATTTTTGTATGTAAACAGTCTAAAGTCTAGTCTATAGTCTAGTCTATAGTCTAGTCTATAGTCTAGTCTATAGTCTAGTCTATAGTCTAGTCTATAGTCTAGTCTATAGTCTAGTCTATAGTCTAGTCTATAGTCTAGTCTAGTCTATAGTCTAGTCTATAGTCTAGTCTATAGTCTAGTCTATAGTCTAGTCTATAGTCTAGTCTATAGTCTAGTCTATAATCTAGTCTATAGTCTAGTCTATAGTCTAGTCTATAATCTAGTCTATAGTCTAGTCTATAATCTAGTCTATAGTCTAGTCTCTAGTCTATAGTCTAGTCTATAGTCTAGTCTATAGTCTAGTCTATAGTCTAGTCTAGTCTAGTCTATAGTCTAGTCTATAGTCTAGTCTATAGTCTAGTCTATAGTCTAGTCTATAGTCTAGTCTATAGTCTAGTCTATAGTCTAGTCTATAGTCTAGTCTATAGTCTAGTCTATAGTCTAGTCTATAGTCTAGTCTATAGTCTAGTCTATAGTCTAGTCTATAGTCTAGTCTATAGTCTAGACTATAGTCTAGTCTATAGTCTAGTCTATAGTCTAGTCTATAGTCTAGTCTATAGTCTAGTCTATAGTCTAGTCTATAGTCTAGTCTATAGTCTAGTCTATAGTCTAGTCTATAGTCTAGTCTATAGTCTAGTCTATAGTCTAGTCTATAGTCTAGTCTATAGTCTAGTCTATAGTCTAGTCTATAGTCTAGTCTATAGTCTAGTCTATAGTGTAGTCTATAGTCAGTCTATAGTATCTAGTCTATAGTCTAGTCTATAGTCTAGTCTATAGTCTAGTCTATAGTCTAGTCTCTAGTCTAGTCTATAGTCGAGTCTATAGTCTAGTCTATAGTCTAGTCTATAGTCTAGTCTATAGTCTAGTCTATAGTCTAGTCTATAGTCTAGTCGATAGTCTAGTCTATATAGTTCTAGTCTAGTCCTATGGTCTAGTTTGTTATCTAGTCTATAGTCTACTCTATAGTGTATTCCTATATCTAGTCCTGTAGTCTAGTCTATAGTCTAGTCTATAGTTTAGTCTATAGTCTAGTCTATAATCTAGTCTATGGTCTAGTCTACAATCTACGTCTATAATCACGTCTATAGTCTAGTCTATAGTCCTAGTCTATAGTCTAGTCTATAGTCTAGTCTATAGTCTAGTCTATAGTCTAGTCTATAGTCTAGTCTATAGTCTAGTCTATAGTCTAGTCTATAGTCTAGTCTATAGTCTAGTCTATAGTCTACTCTATAGTCTAGTCTATAGTCTAGTCTATAGTCTAGTCTATAGTTTAGTCTATAGTCTAGTCTAGTCTATAGTCTAGTCCATAGTCTAGTCTATAGTCTAGTCTATAATCTAGTCTATAGTGTAGTCTATAGTCTAGTCTATAGTTTATAGTCTAGTCTATAGTCTAGTCTAGTTTGTGGTCTAGTATATGGTCTAGTCTATGGTCTAGTTTGTTATCTAGTCTATAGTCTACTCTATAATGTAGTCTATAATCTAGTCTGTAGTCTAGTCTATAGTCTAGTCTATTGTCTAGTCTATAGTCTAGTCTATGGTCTAGTCTATAGTCTAGTCTATAATCTAGTCTATAGTGTAGTCTATAGTCTAGTCTATAGTTTATAGTCTAGTCTATAGTCTAGTCTATTGGCTAGTCTATAGTCTAGTCTATGGTCTAGTCTATAGTCTAGTCTATAGTGTAGTCTATAGTGTAGTCTATAGTCTAGTCTATAGTTTAGTTTATAGTCTAGTCTATAGTCTAGTATATACAATTGTATATAGACTTGTCTATAGTCTAGTCTATAAATAAATAATTAGTTAAATTCTCTTGAGCAATATGGCGAAATTCTATATATTTCACCACTTTGATTTTAAGAGCTAATAGATGCAAAGAGATAACACAGCTACTCTTAGAAAGGACCTTAATTAAAGGAAAAAAAAAACAAACTCAATAATATAAATAAATTTCCTTGACCTATTTGCCTCCTTTAAATTAAGAATTACTAGCAGAAAACTGGAATGATTCAATTACTTACAATTAGTTTTGATAATGAGCTAATAATGTCTTCTTATAATTATATTGTTTTCTTTCTTATCCCTAGATTGTTGCCAGGCGACGTGATTTAAAATTAATTGTTACTTCTGCCACTATGGATTCTACGAAATTTGCCACTTTCTTTGGTAATGTGCCCACATTTACTATACCTGGACGTACCTTTCCCGTTGATGTTATGTTTAGTAAAAATACTTGTGAAGATTATGTAGATGCGGCTGTAAACAAGCTCTACAAATTCATTTAACACCCAACGAAGGTGATATGTTGATTTTTATGCCGGGTCAGGAGGATATTGAGGTGACATGTGAAGTGTTGGCCGAACGTTTGTTGGAAATAGAAAATGCTCCCGAATTGTCTATACTGCCAATATATTCACAACTGCCTTCCGATTTACAAGCGAAAATTTTCCAAAAATCCCCTGAAGGTTTGCGTAAATGTGTGGTGGCCACTAATATTGCGGAAACTTCTCTAACAGTGGATGGTATTATTTATGTTATTGATTCGGGTTATTGTAAATTAAAGGTGTATAATCCACGTATTGGTATGGATGCTTTACAAATCTATCCCATATCCCAGGCCAATGCCAATCAACGTTCCGGTCGTGCCGGACGTACTGGTCCCGGGCAGGCCTATCGTTTGTATACACAAACGTCAGTATAAAGAAGATTTGTTGGCCTTGACGGTACCTGAAATACAACGTACCAATTTGGCTAATACCGTTTTGCTGCTGAAATCTTTGGGTGTTGTGGATTTATTGCAATTCATTTCATGGATCCTCCTCCTCAGGATAATATTTTGAATTCTTTATATCAATTATGGATTTTGGGTGCTTTAGATCATACGGGTGCCTTGACACCCTTAGGCAGACAAATGGCTGAGTTTCCTTTGGATCCACCGCAGTGTCAAATGTTAATAGTGTCCTGTCAAATGGAATGCAGTGCAGAAGTTTTGATTATAGGTGAGGTTACATAGGAAGTTATATAGCAAATTTTCATTTTTTATAACTATTTATTATATCACTTTAGTCTCCATGTTGTCGGTGCCTTCAATATTTTTACCGTCCAAAAGGTCGTGAGGAGGAGGCAGATGGTGTACGAGAAAAGTTTCAAGTACCTGAATCGGATCATTTAACCTATCTCAATGTCTATCTGCAGTGGAAACAAAACAAGTAAGTTGCCTACAACAAAGCATAACAATAAACAAAACTAAACACTTATTTAACTATCATTTTAATTTTTTTTTTATTCATTTTCTCAGTTAACCCCCCCACAGCTATAGTTCAAACTGGTGCAATGAACATTTCATACATGTCAAGGCCATGCGTAAGGTACGTGAAGTACGCCAACAGCTCAAAGACATTTTGATTCAGCAAAAACTCAATGTGAAATCATGCGGCACCGATTGGGATATTATACGTAAATGTATTTGTTCTGCCTATTTCTATCAGGCAGCACGTCTTAAGGGCATAGGGGAATATGTTTAATTTACGTACCGGCATGCCTTGTCATTTACATCCCACTTCGGCCTTGTATGCCTGGGCACCACCCCCCGACTATGTGGTCTATCATGAACTGGTTATGACAGCCAAAGAGTATATGCAATGTGCCACCGCTGTCGATGGTTATTGGTTGGCTGAATTGGGTCCTATGTTCTTTTCCGTCAAAGAAACGGGTCGCAGTGGTCGTGAGAAAAAGAAACAGGCTGCCGAACATCTTAAGGAAATGGAAACACAAATGCGTTTGGCTCAAGAGGAAATTGAAGAACGTAAAATCAAGGCTGCTCAGAGGGAAGAACAATTGGCTAATAAACAAGAAATTGCTACACCCGGGTGTCACAACTCCTAGACGTACACCGGGACGCATCGGATTGTAGTTTAGAAGGCCGCTTTTGGAATTTTTTTTTTTTTGTTTGAATAGCTTTAGTTTAACGAAAGATAATAAAAAAAATAATGATAATTGTTTCTGCTAAAAAAAATGGAATAAAGTTATAAAAAACTTTACAATTTTGTATTGGAAATGTTAAGAGGGTCCAACTTTTAATCTTCATTTTTGTTAAAAATGCTATGCTGAATCGGAAAATGGTTTGAGAACTGAGCTAGGTCCAATATTTCATAAAAACGAAATTTCATTTCATATCAAGGTTTCTCTAATATGTGAGGTTCTTGTCTTGGCTATCAAAATATTTCAATAGTCAAGTCCAGAACCCACAAATGTAGAGAATGTAGAGTAGAATCAGTCTGAAATGTTCGGAAATTTAAATTAATTATTTAATTAAATTATCAACTAATTATACCCTACATCACTAACACTAAGAAATATTGATCCTACAATTGACCCATGGTGGGCTGGTTGTTTGATCTCTATAGGATCGGTCTTTGGTCCAAATATCTATAGTTTTAATAGAAGATTTACATAGACTAACATATGGATTTAGTGAGGGAAAAGATCCTTATTTGGGTTACGAACATCAGCGCAAACTATGGAATAGACTGACGATTATTTGAGTCGAAGTGTTAATATGTATTTTTTATTTCATCCTAAAAGTATACTATAGTTTTTTGCGTGTTAGTTTTTATGGTAATGTTGCCACACGATTAGAAATTGTGCAGGTTAGGGATTATGGAAAAGTTTTTAGTTAAGAAATTCTTAACATGAATTAACGGTAATATCTATTCCAAAATCTTTAAATTTTTTACTCAGAGGATTAGGGATTTTGTTTATTTAATTAAACCGAAAAGATTTATTATAAGATATCTTTGAAGAGCATGTTTAAACGCGCGGTCACCTTAAGGCATCATGTTGTTTAAGTCCGTGAATTGGCTAGATTCTAAAGAAATAGTTTAAGTCCTTTTTCGGCCGTTTTTCTAACTACCGGACCACCTTGATATAGGAATTTCGGTACGTAGATTATTAAAAAGTAAAAACAAACCATTCAATAAATGCATTGTGACCAGCCTACTAAACACTTTAACTAAAAGACGTCATTCCATTTTTTATCACAAAAAAGCACAATATTCTAGAATTTAACAACAATATTTGCTGTTGCTGCCTTAAATCTGTTTGTTTACAATCTAATCTTTGTATAATTTATAGATTTCATTCAAAATAACTTATCCACAAGAATGGTTATCTCAATAGTTAAAGCATAATAAAATACTTTTTCAAAATACTTTAATATATATATATAAAAAAATCAACAATATTATAATATACACACTTATAATGATTATATACACGTTATTTAAAAACTTTTCTTACTTCCTGATATTCTAAACATTTTTTATATATTTTTGGAAGTAGAAATTTCCTGCTCCTTTTCAATCGCGTTCAGCCATACACTTTCAATTTCTTCAACGGTACGTGGCACAATGGCGAAATTTTCATTGCCATTCTTGGTAATGAGAACATCATCTTCTATGCGTACAACCCGCCAAAGTTACGGAAACGTTCAAAGACTTCTTTTGACAATGAATTATTAAGTTTAGGATCAGCGCAAAGCTTGTCCATCAAAATGTCGACAAAGTAACAGCCGGGTTCAACGGTAACATACATGCCATCCTTAAGTGTACGTGCAAAACGCAACTTACTAATCCAGGATTCAGTGGGGCGTGCTGGTTGGTCCGGGCAAATAGCACCCTACATCATGGACATCGAGACCAATAAGATGACCCAAACCATGAGGTTGGAATGTGCCAGCCAAACCGGCAGCCAAACATTTCATCTACATCACCCTGCAACATGCCACCAGCCTTGAGATGTTCCAACAAAACACGGCAAGACAAACGATGCATATCTACCCAGGAAACACCATCTTTGGCTTCTTTTAGAACAGCATTACGGGCAGCCAAGACGGCATTGTAAATGAATTTTTGATCTTCATTGAATTTGCCATTGGCTGGGAAACTGCAAGTGATATCGGCAGCATAGCCACAATAATTGGCGCCCATATCGAAGAGACACATATCACCATCCTTAACAGCTTTGTCATTGGGAGCAGCAGCATGACCATAATGCAAAACAGCTGAATTAACACCACTACCACAGATGCAAGTGTAGGAGGCATGGCGGCAACCACCAACCGAGTAGGAATGATGTAAGAATAAAGATTCGCCTTCATATTCACTGCGACCAGGACGCATAAATTTCATGACTTTAATGTGAGCATCTGAAGAGACCTTGGCCACATAACGTAAAACTTCAATTTCCTCGGGTGACTTGAGAACACGGCACTCGGCAATAATGGGATGTAAAATATCACAATTGACCACAAATTTCTCAATACCCTCGAAGGAGGCAGGCTTGGAGCGTAAACCACTATCGGTATTTAAACCGCTCAAAGTTAAAATCAATTTGGGAGCAGCCTTTTCAAAGAAAGCATTCAATTCATCGGCATACAAAACACGATCAACTTCATACATGGCTTTGAATTCCTCCAAACTTAATAGACGACCCATCCAGGTGGCATATTCCTCGGGAAGACGGGGTACAAATAAAACAGACTCACCACTCTCTACATTTAAAACACCATAACAATCGGGTTCCTTGACACCAAACAAATATTGGAAATAGGATTCTTGACGGAAATTGTAGTTGATATCGGTATCATTGAAACTGACATCTTTGCCACCTTCCAACAAAACAAAGGATCCCTTTTCCACTGCCTTGCTTTCTCTTAAAGCGTTACATACCTTCTCGCGATTTTTACGAAACAAAGCCATGGGTACGGCATGAGTTTCGGGTCCCATTTGAAAAGTGGCCATGTTTAAGCTGTTACAAAGGATTATTAAAATATATTTTTATAAGCTTTCTCCGTAATTTATTTTATTTTTATTGTATTTTAGCTAAAATGTACTTACTTTTTTGTTTATTATAGTTTTATCTTGAACTCGCCTTCTATTGTAGATTATAGTTTATTGTTCTCGATTTTCTTTTGTTGCTCGTTTGCTTCCAGCGACTTGCTAATAAAACCAACTCACTTGGTCGTTGTCCAAATTGCAACTGCTTACTATTCCGTTTGCAGTAATAAAATTTATTTTAATTAAATATGCGGTAAAGTGGGTTGTGTTTTCTTTCTTTTTTCTATTTAGATAACAAATTTTGTAGTTTCTTTTACGTTTATTATTTTGTTATTGTTTATTCGGTGTTTTGTTTTTGTTATCATTGCGGTTTAGTGCTGCCATATCATATTGTTATCATTAGAAATTATTCAGGGTTCGAAATTAGAAAAATAATGTTATAATTGAGTAATAACGGTAATATATAATGAAAATTTCACACTAACTTAGAATTTGAGGTTTTACAGTATTAACTCTAAAAAAGAAAGAACACTTTTCGATACTGCTAATATCGCAGAACTGAGGAGATCACACCCTTCAATGAGGAAGATACAAATCTTTCACAGTATATATCAAAGCAATACCTCCATTGACATATTGAAGCTAGAAAGTTGAAATTAGAGCAGGAGATTGGTCACCAGTCAAATAGATCCAATAAGGAATTTAGGAAATTCAAACAAAGGGTAAAAATGGGGTAACTTCATATCTCCTAACCTAAGAAAAGTTACAACAACATTTTAGCTAGTTATTAGTTAGTTAGATAGATAGATAGATAGATAGATGATAGAGCTAGATAGATAGATAGATGATAGCTAGATCGATATAGATAGATAGATAGATCGATATATAGATCGTAGATAGCTAGCTAGCTCGCTCGCTCTCGCTCGCTCGCTCGGTCTCTCGCTAGCTCGCTCGCTCGCTCGCTCGCTCGCTCGCTCGCTCGCTAGCTCGCTCGCTCGCTCTCGCTCTCGCTCGCCCGCTCGCTCGCTCGCTCGCCTCGCTCGCTCGGTCGCTCGCGGTAGCTCGCTCGCTCGCTCGCTCGCTCGCTCGCTCGCTCGTCGCTCGCTCGCTCGCTCGCTCGCTCGCTCGCTCGCTCGCTCGCTCGCTCGCTCGCTCGCTCGCTCGCTCTCCTCGCTCGCTCGCTCGCTCTCGCTCGCTCGCTCGCTCGCTCGCTCGCTCGCTCGTCCTTCGTCGTTCGTCCGTTCGTTCGTTCGTTCGTTCGTTCGTTCGTTCTTTCGTTCGTTCGTTTCGTTCGTTTCGTTTCGTTCGTTCGTTCGTTCGTTCGTTCGTTCGTTCGTTCGTTCGTTCGTTCGTTCGTTCTTCGTTCGTTCGTTCGTTCGTTCGTTCGTTCGTTCGTTCGTTCGTTCGTTTCGTTCGTTCGTTCGTTTCGTTCGTTAGTTCTTCGTTCGTTCGTTTCGTTCGTTCGTTCGTTCGTTCGTTCGTTCGTTCGTTCGTTCGTTTCGTTCTCGTTCGTTCGTTCGTTCGTTCTTCTTCGTTCGTTCGTTCGTTCGTTCGTTCGTTCTTGTTCGTTCGTTCGTTCGTTTTCGTTCGTTTCGTTCGTTCGTTCGTTCGTTTCGTTCGTTCGTTCGTTCGTTCTTCGTTCGTTCGTTCGTTTTCGTTCGTTCGTTCGTTCGTTCGTTCGTTCGTTCGTTCGTCGTTCGTTCGTTCGTTCTTTTCGTTCGTTCGTTTCGTTCGTTCTTCGTTCGTTGTTCGTTCGTGTTCGTTCGTTCGTTCGTTTCGTTCGTTCGTTCGTTCGTTTCGTTCGTTCGTTCGTTCGTTCGTTCGTTCGTTCGTTCGTTCGTTCGTTCGTTCGTTCGTCTTCCTTGTGTTCCTGCTTTCTGCTTTCTTCCCTTCTTTTGCCTCTTCCCCTTCCCCTGGCCTTCCCTCCCTCTTTA
>NW_023995355.1:55000-119315 GCF_015586225.1 Lucilia sericata | reverse complement strand
GAATACCTATTCTCATGAAATTTATTAGACAGATCTTCTTTACTTCGAATTTCTTAGTTATAATGACATTTTTTTGATGAGTATAAAACGAATAACTTTATGTTGAATAGAAATTATATTATCGATATTTTTTGATAATATGCCCATAATTGATCACGGCAGCAATACGAAATCCGTTGTTAAAATCCATATACATAAATACTAATATTTTTCTCAATTTTGTACTTTTGAAATAATATGTGCCCTTTTTAGAAGTTTTGAACATGGTTTATTAAAATTAATATTTTTCTATTATATCAATAATGGACAATTGAATAATACTAATATAATTTATTTTTTAATAGAAATAATTTAAAAACAATTATGTATGTTGAACACATAAATATGTAAGTATATTACATATATTAGGGAGAATCTCTTAATATGAGACCTGCAAGTATGTATGTAAATCCAACTTAAAGTGATTCCCACCAAAATCTTTATTTAACCGGTAAATAGGCAAGTAATAACGGAGCAAAGTGTAAGTACTTATTTTTATGCTGAATAACTACTTATATTTCGACGACGATGAATAAAAACTATTTAGTTACAAATGTGCTTAGCCAAATTTTCCGGGTTTAAAAACGGCTTTACAATTATTGCCTTATATTTCGACGACGATGAATAAAAACTAACTAGTTACAAATGTGCTTACCCAAATTTTCCCGGGTTTAAAACCGGCTTTACAATTATTGCCTATGTTTATTAGTCTATTGCCTTACTCAGTAATAAATGAGGAAGTATTTTATCATGCAAACTAACTAACTAACTAACTAACTACTACTAACTAACTAACTAACTAACTAACTACTAACTAACTAACTAACTACTAACTAACTAACTAACTAACTACTACTAACTAACTAACTAACTAACTAACTAACTAACTAACTAACTAACTAACTAACTAACTAACTAACTAACTAACTAACTAACTAACTAACTAACTACTAACTAACTAACTAACTAACTAACTAACTACTAACTAACTAACTAACTAACTAACTAACTAACTAACTAACTAACTAACTACTAACTAACTAACTAACTAACTAACTACTAACTAACTAACTACTAACTAACTAACTAACTAACTAACTACTAACTAACTAACTAACTACTAACTAACTAACTAACTAACTAACTAACTAACTAACTAACTAACTAACTAACTAACTAACTAACTACTAACTAACTAACTAACTAACTACTAACTACTACTAACTAACTACTAACTAACTAACTACTAACTACTAACTAACTAACTAACTAACTAACTAACTACTAACTAACTAACTAACTAACTAACTAACTAACTAACTAACTAACTACTAACTAACTACTAACTAACTAACTACTAACTAACTAACTACTAACTAACTACTAACTAACTAACTAACTAACTAACTAACTAACTAACTAACTAACTAACTAACTAACTAACTAACTAACTAACTAACTAACTAACTAACTAACTACTAACTAACTAACTAACTAACTAACTAACTAACTAACTAACTAACTAACTAACTAACTAACTAACTAACTACTAACTAACTAACTAACTAACTAACTAACTAACTAACTAACTAACTAACTAACTAACTAACTAACTAACTAACTAACTAACTAACTAACTAACTAACTAACTAACTAACTAACTAACTAACTAACTAACTAACTAACTAACTAACTAACTAACTAACTAACTACTAACTAACTAACTAACTAACTACTAACTAACTAACTAACTAACTAACTACTAACTACTAACTAACTAACTACTAACTAACTAACTAACTAACTAACTAACTAACTAACTAACTAACAACTAACTAACTAACTAACTAACAACTAACTAACTAACTAACTAACTAACTAACTAACTAACTTAACTAACTAACTAACTAACTAACTAACTAACTAACTAACTAACTAACCTCCGTAAGCCTTGTGCGCAAGCTAAGTTTTTTGTAGGCATAAATGCCAATTTTTATAACGATCGGCTGTCGTTTGGCCCTAGCCCCCATACAAACCTCCCTTAAAAAAATATCTTAAACGTCCAAAAATTTACTTATAACCATTAGTATCGCGATGAAATTCGGCCTTTATATAAAATTACATCCTTCTTCTCAATTTGTTGAGGATCGGCGCATATTTGACACTGACTCCCATATAAAGCCTCTTTTAGAAATTTAGTTTTTCATTAAGGTAAAATTCAAAATAAAAGTTTTTTATGAAAAATAAATAATTTTTAAAATATACTCATGCTGTAGGGTATCACATAGTCGACCATGTCCAACTATATTTTCCTATTTGTTTTTATTTATTTCTAATTTTTAATATCGAAGCTAATTGAAACAATTATTTTTCTAAAAATAACTTAACACAAATATTAATTCTAATACAGCCGATTACTGTAATAATTATTATTTTCAATATAATGGCTTTAATAACATATTTATGATTTAGTCATACATTAGTGAAAAACAAACTCTAGATAAAAATGTTGACAAAAATTAGCTTGTTACCAATATATTTATTTATAATGATATTTAGTAGCTCACACCAGGTATAAAGAATGAATTTCTAAAAAAATAAATATAAAAAATATTTTTACTTACAGGCACCGCCTCGGAGTTATGATTTTAAATTTTACAATTTTACTTGTATACCCTATACGAAAACTTTTTCAATATTCGAATGTAATGTAACGGAAGCTAAGGAACACTTGTTCCTAATCTCTGGCCGATTCAGATTAACAAAGAAAATGTCTAAGAATTTTAACTTTCATATGTTTTTTAAAGTCAAATCTCAAATGCGTAAAGATTATATAAATTTCATTGATCTTAAAGTGAACGCTTGTGATGTCATGCGTCCGGGTGCTGGAAATCATATGTTGGAAATGATTCGACGTGAAGTGGTTAAAAGTTTAAATGCTCCTTTTAAATGTCCATTTAAAGAGGTAAATAATGTGTATTTTTCTCTGGTAGCTAATAGTAGAAAGTAATTTAATTTGTTTATTTCATTTTGTAGAATTTCCTGTATGACTTAAAAAATTTCTCATTCACTGATGAATTTTTCCCAGCTTTTATGCCGTTTGTTAATTTTACTTTTGGTTTTGATTATTACGATTCGAAGATCTTAATTGGTAGTGCAAGAGGTTTAGGGGAAATTGCACCGAAAACTAAGCGACATTCAAAAGTCACTTAAATACTTGCAGGTCTATATATCACTTATAAACTCTGCATACATAACTTTTATATATGTAAACATGATAACCCATTACTGAATTTTAATAGGATTGGTACACATTTGTGTGAAGCCCATTAGAAGACCACTTCATCTTTATTGTAAAAAGAATATTTTAAATATACATACTCATAGCAATTGTAGGGTATATTATGCTCGGCCATAGTCGAAATATACCTAGGCCCGGATGGGGCCATTTAAATACTCTTTGAAGTGTCATGTGTGTTACTAGATCCAGAGGATATACATATTTTGGCATAAGCCATATTTTTGGAAAGTAGTTCAGGTTCTTAATATGGAACTTACTAATTTAGCTTAGTGGATTTGGTCAAGAACTTGGCTTTGGTTTTACGACATGTCATCAATGTATACGGGACATATACACATCGGACGTGCACGATTGCATGAGATACACAGAATTTATCGATAACTTTAAGATACTGATCCCTAGAAATCCATGGATCTAAACTAGGAGACAAAACGGGCCTGGGGTTCTACAGTGGAAACCCAGGAATAGAAGAATTCTACTGTCTACCTAATCATACTATCAGTATCCTGACAGAAAGCCGTTCAATAAAGAATAACAGAAGTGGTTAATATATTTACCGATAGCCAGAAGGAAATTAAGGAGATATCATGCGATGAGGATAAATTAAAGAGCGTATTGAACTTTAAGAGAGTCTTAATCAAATACCCTTCCAAAGGTAAGTTTTGCATCATATCGATAATTAAATCGGGAATAATTGACAACGAATATACTTCTATATATGCCAACCCTTTCGACACAACGCAGAGTGAAATAAAAACATGGACAATAGAAAGGACTGCACAACAGGTTCTATAGAGACCTAGGTGTATTTCTTCGGATTTGATGTATAATATATCAAATCTAACCTTGCGGTACTTTGGCACAATAACAGCATGTTCAACATAAGTCTGAATACATTCGTCCGTGTTTGTTGAGTTGTTCTCGTAATCATATGGTCCTGAGGAATCCAATCGGTCTTCTTAAACTCTATCAGCATGTTGAACATTTGTCTGAATCCGTTCGTCCAATTTTGTATAGTTGTTCTCGTAATCCTCTGCATCGACTCAGAATACATACCTTGCTTCATACTAAACTAGGGATGCATCGATGTTGCGAAAACATTGACTATAGCTCATAAACATCGATGTTGCATCCCCATACTAACTCATTTTGGAGATGCCCTCATCCTCTTTCCGTTAGGGTCACTCCATACAATCTTTGTGGGTAAAACTACACCATTTCATTATTTTTTAATTTGGTGACGAACGGCTTTTAACTCGTTAGGTTAACGTAGTTTCCTTCCTTGAAACTTCATTACATTCGTTGTGGTTGATGATTACCGATTGTCTTGGTCGCCACCTGATATCTCGGTAATTGCCATCTGGTTGTTGGTAAATATGTTTTCCTGTTTTGGTGCTGCATTCAATCCAATCCAGTTTACATAGTTACTTCGTCTTTTGCTTAAAATATAGAATTGTGATTAGATAGACGTTAGTATATTATGGTTTATAGTTTTTCAATGTAGAACTCCAGGCCCAATTTGTCTTCCACTTTAGAGCTGTTCGTGTAGCAATAGATTCTTACGGGTATTTGCTCGTATGTTCCTCTTTATCATGATATTCTGTCTGGTATTAGTGTCTCAAAGTTCCTAACAACTTCATTCCTAATCGCCTTCCAAGGGTAAGTTTTGCATCATATGAATACCAATTATGCCGGAAATAATCGGCAACGAAAGATCGAATAGACTTCCTAAAACAAAAGAAGTTAACCTAATCGTTCGACACAACGCAGGTTGAATTGAAAACATGGACCGATAGAAAGAAGTGCACAACAGGTTCGATAGTGACCCAGGTGTATTTTTTTTTTTTTTTTGGATTTAATGTATAATATATCCTCCTCTCAATCTAATCTTCCGGTACCGTGGAACACTGAATTCGTTCGTCATAGTGTCTGTATAGTTGTTCTCGTAATCCTATGGTCCAGAGGAATCCAATCGATCTTCTGAAGTTTACAGAAGCTGTCAGTATGTTCAATATTTCTCTGAATCTGTTCATCCAAGTACCGATAGCGACCTGTTGATGTATTACATATCCTCCTCTCGTTCGTCATAGTGTCTGTATAGTTGTTCTCGTAATCCTATGGTCCTGAGGAATCCAATCGATCTTCTGAAGTTTACAGAAGCTGTCAGTATGTTCAATATTTCTCTGAATCTTTTCATCCAAGTACCTGGGGATGTATCGCTCATTAACATCGATGTTGCATCCCCACACTAACCAGGGACTCGCTCATTCTGAGGATACCTTTCGTCGGCTTCTCGTTAGGGTCACCATATAAAGCCTTTATGGTTGTACCCTCGATTTAATTATTTTTTAATTTGAATTTTCTTGGTAGTCACCTGATATCTCGGTAATTGCCATCCAAATTTGGCTCAATCAAGCTTGCATTAAGCCAGTGTACCAAGGCAGTATTTAGTGCCTATGGTTCTCCTATTTAGCGCACAGCACCAGGTTGTTATGTTGTTCCTATATGTGTGTATCTTCATTTAGGTCTAGAACTACACCTTAACACTTTCTATAACATTACCTTTTTCCCATGAAGTAGTGTTAAATGTACTCGGAAATTTTCGTCATACTTCGGTTTTCGGCGGCTAACAATCAGTGTTTTTGGTAGAACATAGTCAAGATCTCCTCGGCCCCTTTACACAAGTAATTTGCATCCTTTCCCTTAGAAGTATTAAGACATCGTCTCATAATAATGTCAATAATACATTAAGTACGGATATACTAAAATTTTTGATTCAATTAAGGAGCAGAGCGGAGTTAAGCAACTAGATAACTATGTTTTGAGCCAGAACAACAGCGACATCTATATTAGTAATAGTTCTGACCCTATAATGAAACCACTGACTATGATCAAACAGTGAAGATGGATCAACTAGATCGATAGTTTTCATGGTATATAATTTGTTGATAGTTTTTGTTTTTACCGCATTATAGTTGTTAA
The DNA here is from genome assembly GCF_015586225.1 of Lucilia sericata. NCBI lineage: Eukaryota > Metazoa > Arthropoda > Insecta > Diptera > Calliphoridae > Lucilia > Lucilia sericata. The sequence goes on along the minus strand of NW_023995355.1, from coordinate 112,993 downwards.
AATATCTGACATTGAAAACAATAGTTTTCTAATTATATTTTAGTAAAGCTTTTAATGCAAAGTGAATAGATCACTATAGTTAATTCCTAATCACTTAATTAATTGTTATTTAGGAAAATGTCAATACAATTATTAATAACAAACAATTTATTTAAATCATATATGAAATATGATTATTATTAAAACTATTAATAGTAGAAGAACAAACTTAATTGTGAACAAAAATGTATCAAAAATACTACTTGTTTCCGATATATTTATTAATATTTTCGATTATCCGTGTCTCAACAGAGGTATAGCATTTTCTGTAGTAATCAATTAACCTTTAAACGTTATATTTTCTTTGCAGATACCTAATCGACGTTTTAATTTTAAATTAAATAGTTTAACTTGTACTCCAACCAGAAAAACTATGTCGATATTTGAATGTCATTACAAGAAATTAACCGAAAATAACTATTTAGTCTTTGCCCGTATAATGTTTAACAAGAATATGACTAATATATTAAATTTTCATGTATTCTTGGATATCAGGTCACGTTTGAAAACCGGAACTATAAATTTTTTCAATATTACAGCAAACGGTTGTGATATTTTGTCCACTTCCAATGGTCATCAGATGTTGGATAAAATTTTAAAAGAAATTAGAAGAAAATTGAATGTGTCCTTTAAGTGTCCTTTTAAAGAGGTAAGCGGTTTTTTATTTTTTTATATATAATAATATTAATTAAAATATATATTATATATTTTAGAATTATTTGTATGAATTTAGAAATTTTTCTCTCACCGATGGTTTTGTGCCACCGTTTATGCCATTTGTAAATTTTACTTTTGGTTTGGATTATTACGATTCGAAGACTTTAATTGGCACTACAAGAGCTTTGGGGGAAATAGTACCAAAGGCTAAGCGACAAAAACATTAAGAAATCGGAAGTTCAAAATTTTGGGAAATCTTAAAATATAATATGAAATAAAACCAGTTTGCAGATTTTATTTGCTTTTAAAGATAAAACTTTAAAGTTGTTGTAGTATTTTAAGTTAGATGGACTGCTCTCGATTTAAGCCCCCTTCACACGAGCACACAAGTAATATGATCTGTCAAAATTTTGTGTAGAAGATCGTCTAAACGCACTATGTAACAAAATAATCACACATTGAGAGAAAATACAAATGGAAAATTTGACAGTCGTATGGCTCTCTTTATTTTTTGAAATGATTCAAAAAAGAAGCAAGTCGCATTAGATCAGGGATGTATTTTTATGTAAACACATACAAAAAGGTGAAACAGCTGTTTCCATCTTACTTTGTTATTGTTTTATACCAATCGTGTAAACACAAAGTATAAATCATACGACTTTTATTCTCTCTTTTGTCATACGGATGGAATTTAATTTTACTTTTTCATTAGACTTGTCGATCGTGTGATCGTCTGAAGGGCGCTTTAGCGAACTGTTCGCATAATATTAGTAAAGAGGAAAAGCTCTTTCACTGATGTCAGATATAGAAGAGGTGAAGACATCGGTAGTGATCATGAGTTCATCATAGCCGATATGGTAAGAAGATTCAAGCAGGCACACAAGAAAACATACAACAATTTCAGAATAACGATATCAAGAACTCGTTGGCACCGGCCACTAAAAAGTGTTTCACTAATCTAACATGTATCAAGAGCCAACCGGTCGTTGAACACTGTAGTACAAGAAAGCCTACTTGACATCATCGTTAAGATATTAAAAGAGGCGACTTGAAAGAGTACAATAACTGGAGAGGAATTGCTCTGTTTAACAAGATATTAATGATCATAATACAGGGAAGGCTTCAAAGTATAATAGAGAGCAAACTAAGAGATGAACAGACAGATTTCCGACCAAATAGGTTTTGGATTTCGAAGATATCTGGGTTCTCCAAAAAGCTGATTTTAATAAACAGACGGACAGACATTTTGTGCAAAAGATTTTTTTTGTCAAAATTATACTATTACTATGGTCCTATACCATAAGTATACCCATCAGCTCATAATCATTTTCTAAATCGATTAAGCCATGTCCGTCCGTCCGTCTGTCTGTCTGTTCGTGTAAGCTTTGTAATCAAACTACAAATCGCAATTTTGAAGATAATTCGATGAAGTTTGGTACACGTATTACTTGTGACCCTAAAAAGGAATTGCAATATATTAATGACCATATTACAGGGAAGGCTTCAAAGTATAATGGAGAGCAAACTAAGAGATGAACAAATAGATTTCCGGCCAAATAGGTTTTAGATTTCGAAGATATCTGGCTTCTCCAAAAAGCTGATTTTAATAAACAGACGGACAGACATTTTGTGCAAAAGATTTTTTTGTCAAAATTATACTATTACTATAGACCTATACCCACCTTTAAGTATACCAAGAAGCTCAGAATAATTTTCAGAGTCGATTAAGCCATGTCCGTCCATCTGTCTGTCTGTCTGTTCATGTAAACCTTGTAATCAAACTACAGACGATCGCAATTTTTAAGATAATTCGATGAAATTTGGTAAACGTATTACTTTTGGCCCTATTGATTTTGGTTGATATCGGTTCATTATTTCACCCAGCCCCATATAACCGGACCCCCTAACCTCTTAAAGCCCACGTAACCACACTACTGAAATGGCTCTGTTGATTCGGCAACAGCACCTAGAGACGTATTTGGTGGTCCCAAATATCCAGCCAATAAATCAGGATCCCTCTGTATGTCAGATAATGCGACAAAGGATGTAGAAATTTCCTAAGTCAATTCGAACCCAATAATTGCACCGACAAGTTGAGTGGTGGACTTCAACCGTAAGTCGCGTAGCATGAAACAATATGAATCTTGTTGATATGGCAACAGCACCGAGAACTTCCCTGATATAAAAGGTCTACTAAATCAGTACCTGTCTCCTGTAAGACAAGGAGTCTTTCCCGATCGTTCATCAATTACATCAGATCCATTCTCAGACCATAAAGAACGATCTACGGAATGACAGGCAACTACCAAGTGTCAACTTGAAAATTCCCGAACATATACTGGCGTAGAGTAAGAGATACTCAACGGGTTCAGCATAAGTGCTCTGTCACATCACCCAGTATGCCATATATAATAATATCCCTGCAAAATTTGGTAATGAGCATCCCTTATTTGACCCTAGTAGTCCCCTCCCGAAAATGTTTTAATCGGTTAATATTTAACCATAGCCTCCCATATACAGGCTCTATCAGAAAATTAGTTTTTCATCAAAAATATGTATATAGATTATAGCTTTATTATTAAAAAGAATACATACAATAGATATACTAAAAACTGGTTTAGGGTATCAAATTGATCGACCACGCCCGACTATACTTTTTTAGTTGTTATTTTTGGTCTGTTTTTCTATATCCTCTGTTACTTCCTCCATTACATCCTTAGTTAGTTCATCAGATATCTTCTGAGCTTTAGCATTAATTTCATCAATCAATTCGAAAATCGCAGTATTATCAGAAAAACTTTTATTCAACGTTTGAGTACTACTATTTTTACTCAGATTCATCAACATGTCTACCATATTCATAACAGATGGTCTTGGATCTACCACCTTTGGTGTACTCAACACTTGTAATATCTTATCAACTTTTTCCTTCAAGTCTTCTAAAAGTTTTTGCTGTTTCACATGAGCTGATTTTAGTGACTCTAAGTGACTCTCATAGCCTGTGTAGTCACAAGTAAAAATTTCATTCGATGTAATCTGTTAAGTATTAATTTATATGAGAAAATTTACATATTTTAAGTTTGAAAAAAAAAAAAATACTTGCATCAGCATTTGCGAAATTTTGACAATTCCGTATGAACAAAATTGATAAGAAACCGAGTAATAATTTGTGTTTCATAATGTTTTTCTATTTGAAATAAAATGTTGTTGTTTACTTATTAAGCTAACGATGATAACTAAAATAAATTTTAAATCTCTGGTATTCTTTTTGAGGATTGAGGATTTAGAGATAAGAAGAAATATAGTAGCAGATATGAGTATGCATAAGGTGTGTTCATACTTATCATATATTAGCTGAATGAAAAATCTGGATTTTGATTTCTTTTTAATAAACAGGAAAATCCCGATATAACGAATGATAAAATGTCAGGCCCATTAGTCAAAATGAGCGGAATATGCAAGTGTTATGTCGAATTTCTCGCTTTACAGGTATTTTTAAGCCAATAACGAGGGTCATAGTTATTTCTGAATGGGGCCTTATATGGGTGATATAAGCATCGAACTACAATAAATATAATAAACCGATCTTGATTCTTACAAACCTTATTTTAAAACAAGATATAAACGTTAAAGTAATTATCTGAATGTGACCTTATTGAGGTAGGGTAAATTATGAACCAATCCTTATAAAATGTAATAGAAAGATTTCTTGTTTGTGATGAATTTCATGACTAGTTATACTGCTATTTGTAATTTAGTAATAAGCTTTAAAGTCATATTCTGAAGCACCAGAGGTCTAATATGGACCGATCCTGATAAAACTTTGGTTAATGAATGTCAAGTGCTTAACGTTAACACCTGCCTTGGCGGCCTTATTTCACGGTGGTCTTTTTCATCCACAGGTTAGACTAGAGACGGTCTACCACGCGCCCCTGAATCCTTCCATGTACAAGCACTTTGCCAAAGAACTCGAGCTATATAATCTCTTGCCATAGTAGCCCCGTTGCGGAATTATAGGCAGTATGGGATCAATCCTAATGCAAACCCCGACAAGGAAAAAGCAATCTCTGGTCTAAAGTCAATAGAAGGGGCGACAAACCTCAACATCAGGTGAAATCAATCTTCCGGTATACCAGAAGGTGACCACCCTTATGATGTCATGGAAGATTGCATTATTTAAAATGCAATCTCCATCAACTAATGACCCATTCCAGTGCATTACTTAACCTCTTAAAGCCCGCGCAACCACACTACTGAGATGACTCTGTTGATTCGGCAACAGCACCTAGAGACGTATTTGGTGGTCCGAAAGATCCAGCCAATAAATCAGGATCTCTCTGTATGTCAGATGTAGAAATTTCCAAAGTAAATTCGAGCCCCGACAAGTTGAGTGGTGGACCTCAACCATAAGTCGCGTAGCATGAAACAATATGAATCCTGTTGAGATGGCAACAGCACCGAGAACTTCCCTGAAGTAAAAGATTTACTAAATCAGTACTAGTCTCCTATAAGGCTAGGAGTCTTTCCCGATCGTTGACCAATTACATCAGTTCTATTCTCAGACCATAAAAAACGATCTACGGAATGACATGCAACTACCAAGTGTCAACCTGAAAATACCCGAACTTATACTGGCGCCCTACTAAGCGAAGAGTAAGAGATACTCAACGGGTTCAGGAATCCAGCATAAGTTGCTATGTCACATCACCCAGTGACATCTGTTGTGATGGCAACAGCACCGGAGAGAGAATCCAGACATATTTGGCATTTGGATACATCAGTCCTCAAACCAATATTCTCTCCCCGCGAATTTGGGTATAAACCACAGCCACTACGTGGATCCCGAAGAAACCTCAACCAATTGACCGGTCAGGACAAGGTCCTGTGGGCAATCGGCCACCCGTAGTGCCAGATTATATGCTACTCTGGTTATCATTATCATTCCAAGAAAAGGCTGAGAATACATTTGATCATTACCAGTTTATAATCCCGCCAGACTAGAGGTATTGGTAGCACTTCTATACCCCGGGATTGCAAAACGCCAAGATGGAGTTTTTCATCAAGGAAACATGAATTTTCTAATCAATATTTCTTAGGTGATTTGAATCTATTAAATTTCGCCGAAAGCCTATTAATAACAGAGAAAGTCTTTTAATGTTCCAGTGTTCTCTCTGCTTTCTCTATATATGTACGTCTAAATTCGGTCATTCAATATTGTATAGTTGTGCTTATAAGCCTGTCCATCATACTAACGTCGTACTTATTCATTCTGAGAAGGCTGATCTCGTAGGGCCCATTCTTTTGCCCGTATTTTAAATTCAGCTTGAGGTTAACTTTCTTTAGCTACCTTTCCTTTAAAGCAAAAGTACATTCGCTATTTCATTGCGGGTTATTCTCGAGAGGCATGGTACCATTATGGTGAAGAGCTTACCCTACACCTCCACAATTTTCCGAAGTCCATATAATAAATGCTGTAGGTATCATATGGTTGGCCACGCCCGATTAGTCTATTTTACTTGTTTTTAATTGTTTATGTGTTTTTGCAGTAAAAATTAATTATACAATTTTTATGACTTAATCTAAATAAATAATTAATAACTAACATATTAAAAAATATTTTACTAATAGGTTTAGTAACAAAATTATAAATTGCAAAATTAAAATATTTAATATAATTGTTTAAAAATTGGTCGAGTACACACTTAAACCTCTAACAAAATGTTATTAAAATTATATTTTCTACAAATAATTTTATTTTTACATGGTTCCTCACAAGTAAACTAAATTAAAATGATCAAAAAAATATATTAATTTTTCTATATACGAATACTTTTCGATTTTATTTTAGTCACAGCCACGACGTTTTAATCTGTTAATACACAGTTACACTTGCCAAACCCTCTCGAAAACTCTGTCAATATTTGAATGTGGTTTTAAGAAAGTTAACGAAAATCATTATCTACTTTTTGCACACATAATGTTCAACAAACAAATGTCGAATAATTTGAAGCTTCACTTGTTCATAAATGTCAAATCACAAATGAAAAAAGATGTGATCAGTTTTATAGATCTTAAAGTAAAAGCTTGTGATATTTTGCGTTCATCAAATGGAAATCAGATGTTGCAAATGCTTTGGCAGGAAGTCAAAAAAAGTTCGAATATCCCCTTTAAGTGTCCTCTGAAGAAGGTAAGATACATATTATTGTCAATAATATTTTTGCAATGTTTAAAACAAGTCTCCTCTATCTTGCAGAATATTTTGTTCAAAATTAGTAATTATTCTTTAACCGAGAAATTAATACCGCCGTTTATACCATTTGTTAATTTTACTTACGGTTTTGATTATTACGATAATAATACATTTATTGGTACCACGAGGATTCTGGGAGAAATTTCACAAAAAAGTGTTCATGAAAAACATTAAGATATATTTTTCTGGTAACTTTTATGATGTATATTGGACCATAAGCTGGTGCAGGGTATAACTAAAATAAACATTTAATTTTAAAACAGTTAGTTTTAATCGACTGGGTGATATTTGTGATCCATGACACTTTTTAGAAACATGTGAGTAGTTTGTGTTAAAATTTACTTGTATTTTTGTTTTGGTACTTTTGATTCTATACAAGAATGACTTTCTTACTAGACTAGACTATAGACTAGACTATAGACTTGACTATAGACTAGACTATAGACAGGGGTATAGACTAGACTATAGACAGGGGTATAGACTAGACTATAGACAGAGGTATAGACTAGACTATAGACTAGACTATAGACTAGACTATAGACTAGACTATAGACTAGACTATAGACTAGACTATAGACTAGACTATAGACTAGACTATAGACTAGGACTATAGACTAGACTATAGACTAGACTATAGACTAGACTATAGACTAGACTATAGACTAGACTATAGACTAGACTAGACTAGACTAGACTATAGACTAGACTATAGACTAGACTATAGACTAGACTATAGACTAGACTATAGACTAGACTATAGACTAGACTATAGACTAGACTATAGACTAGACTATAGACTAGACTATAGACTAGACTATAGACTAGACTATAGACTAGACTATAGACTAGACTATAGACTAGACTATAGACTAGACTATAGACTAGACTATAGACTAGACTATAGACTAGACTATAGACTAGACTATAGACTAGACTATAGACTAGACTATAGACTAGACTATAGACTAGACTATAGACTAGACTATAGACTAGACTATAGACTAGACTATAGACTAGACTATAGACTAGACTATAGACTAGACTATAGACTAGACTATAGACTAGACTATAGACTAGCTATACTAGACTATAGACTAGACTATAGACTTGACTATAGACTAGACTATAGACTAGACTATAGACAAGACTATAGACTAGACTATAGACTAGACTATAGACTAGACTATAGACTAGACTAGACTATAGACTAGACTATAGACTAGACTATAGACTAGACTATAGACTAGACTATAGACTAAACTATAGACTAAACTATAGACTAAACTATAGACTAAACTATAGACTAAACTATAGACTAAACTATAGACTAAACTATAGACTAAACTATAGACTAAACTATAGACTAAACTATAGACTAAACTATAGACTAAACTATAGACTAAACTATAGACTAAACTTTAGACTAAACTATAGACTAAACTATAGACTAGACTATGGACTAGGCTCGCACAAACTACTCGCACATTCTATAGATCAGACTTAGACTAATCTATAGGTCAGACTAAAGATCAGAATAGACTAGAGTATAAATCAGACTATAGACTTGTCTATAGAATAGGATATAGGAATATTTATACATCAGACTATAGGTCGGACTATAGATCAGTTTAAAGATCAGATTATAATCTGTAGAGTAGTTTATAGATCAGCCAATTGGTTAGTCAATAGATCAAACTTTAGGCACCGCTCAGATATACATATGTACATACATACATATGTATGTACAACGCATGCATACATAAATAAATTCTTATTGGAAAACCAGTTTTATGTATTTAGTAGTATCTCTAAAATGACCCTGTTTTTACTCCATTCAAGTGTTCACATCTGTTCATTTTCTTCAATATTCTTTACATTTTTTTGTTTTCTCTCTATTTTCAGCCTTTAACATCATTCCTTTGTTCTTACTTCTTTTTTTAAGAACAACTTGTTGATTTTAAGTGGCCTCTTTATTTGACACAACCAGACACATCTTGTTAAAAGTACTTTCTGCTAACGTTTTTATTAAAGCCACATTCACACACACCCGCATATACATAAATGTGAATACTGTTCACACACAGACACTACATATCCCGGAGTTTTCATTTATCCTGTACATAAAAAAAATGGTTCACTCTTGTGTCTGAAAACAAACAGCTCAATAAACCGGGGGTGTTTTATTTAAGATTACTACACGTGTTGTTTGTATACGAAAATAGAACATGGATGAGTTAGGTTAATGAATTTCAATGCTGTAGTTGTCTATACTGCGGTAGACAGCAGTTCGATTTTTGTTACTCTTATTGGAGTTTAAAGGTGTACAAAATGTCACTAAATATTTTGTGAAAAATAATTAAATTATGTCTGTCTAAACCCTAGTTCCACAATGTCTAGTTTTTTTTTAACTTTAAGCTTTTTTTAGAATGTTTATTTGTTTATCGACTGATTGGATGTATTAGTTAGTTAGTTAGTTAGTTAGTTAGTTAGTTAGTTAGTTAGTTAGTTAGTTAGTTAGTTAGTTAGTTAGTTAGTTAGTTAGTTAGTTAGTTAGTTAGTTAGTTAGTTAGTTAGTTAGTTAGGTAGTTAGTTAGTTAGTTAGTTAGTTAGTTAGTTAGTTAGTTAGTTAGTAGTTAGTTAGTTAGTTAGTTAGTTAGTTAGTTAGTAGTTAGTTAGTTAGTTAGTTAGTTAGTTAGTAGTAGTTAGTTAGTTAGTTAGTTAGTAGTTAGTTAGTTAGTTAGTTAGTTAGTAGTTAGTTAGTTAGTTAGTTAGTTAGTTAGTTAGTTAGTTAGTTAGTTAGTTAGTTAGTTAGTTAGTTAGTTAGTTAGTTAGTTAGTTAGTAGTTAGTTAGTTAGTTAGTTAGTTAGTTAGTTAGTTAGTTAGTTAGTTAGTTAGTTAGTAGTTAGTTAGTTAGTTAGTTAGTTAGTTAGTTAGTTAGTTAGTTAGTTAGTTAGTTAGTTAGTTAGTTAGTTAGTTAGTTAGTTAGTTAGTTAGTTAGTTAGTTAGTTAGTTAGTTAGTTAGTTAGTTAGTTAGTAGTTAGTTAGTTAGTTAGTTAGTTAGTTAGTTAGTTAGTTAGTTAGTTAGTTAGTTAGTTAGTTAGTTAGTTAGTTAGTTAGTTAGTTAGTTAGTTAGTTAGTTAGTTAGTTAGTTAGTTAGTTAGTAGTTAGTTAGTTAGTTAGTTTAGTTAGTTAGTTAGTAGTAGGTAGTTAGTTAGTAGTAGTAGTTAGTTAGTTAGTTAGTTAGTTAGTTAGTAGTAGTTAGTTAGTAGTTAGTTAGTTAGTTAGTTAGTTAGTTAGTTAGTTAGTTAGTTAGTAGTTAGTTAGTTAGTTGTTAGTCAGTAGTTAGTTAGTTAGTTAGTAGTTAGTTAGTAGTTAGTTAGTTAGTAGTTAGTTAGTTATAGTTAGTTAGTTAGTTAGTTAGTTAGTTAGTTAGTTAGTTAGTTAGTTAGTTAGTAGTTAGTTAGTTAGTTAGTTAGTTAGTTAGTGTTAGTTAGTTAGTTAGTTAGTTAGTTAGTTAGTTAGTTAGTTAGTTAGTTAGTTAGTTAGTTAGTTAGTTAGTTAGTTAGTTAGTTAGTTAGTTAGTTAGTAGTTAGTTAGTTAGTTAGTTAGTTAGTTAGTTAGTTAGTAGTTAGTTAGTTAGTTAGTTAGTTAGTTAGTAGTTAGTTAGTTAGTAGTTAGTTAGTTAGTTAGTTAGTTAGTAGTTAGTAGTTAGTTAGTTAGTTAGTTAGTTAGTTAGTTAGTTAGTTAGTTAGTTAGTAGTTAGTTAGTTAGTTAGTTAGTTAGTTAGTTAGTTAGTTAGTTAGTTAGTTAGTTAGTTAGTTAGTTAGTTAGTAGTTAGTTAGTTAGTTAGTTAGTTAGTTTAGTTTAGTTAGTAGTTAGTTAGTAGTTAGTTAGTTAGTAGTTAGTTAGTTAGTTAGTAGTTAGTTAGAGTAGTTAGTTAGTTAGTTAGTTAGTTAGTTAGTTAGTAGTTAGTAGTTAGTTAGTTAGTAGTTAGTTAGTTAGTTAGTTAGTTAGTTAGTTAGTTAGTTAGTTAGTTAGTAGTTAGTAGTTAGTTAGTTAGTTAGTAGTTAGAGTTAGTTAGTTAGTTAGTTAGTTAGTTAGTAGTTAGTTAGTTAGTTAGTTAGTAGTTAGTTAGTAGTTAGTTAGTTAGTTAGTAGTTAGTTAGTTAGTTAGTAGTTAGGTAGTTAGTTAGTTAGTTAGTTAGTTAGTTAGTTAGTTAGTTAGTTAGTTAGTTAGTTAGTTAGTTAGTTAGTTAGTTAGTTAGTTAGTTAGTTAGTTAGTTAGTTAGTTAGTTAGTTAGTTAGTTAGTTAGTTAGTTAGTTAGTTAGTTAGTTAGTTAGTTAGTTAGTTAGTTAGTTAGTTAGTTAGTTAGTTAACTAGTTACTTGGTTATTTAAAATGAATTCATGCTAATAATATCTTAAGAATCAGACTTTCCATTTGATTAAGGAGATTTACAAGGAAAACTGTCAAAAGTTTAATTCGCTATAAATATAGCCTATATCTCTACAGTAGGAATGGGTATTATTGCTTTTTGCAGAGGTTTGTAACGCATAGAAATATTGTTTAAAGCTTGCAATAAAGCTAACTAAGTAAAATGGTTGCAATCCATGCAATCAGAAGCAATAAGTTCTATTTTACATATAGGGTATCATATGGTGGGTCATGCTCTTTTATATTTCCCTTATTGCTCTACTTCTACTGGAGTTAATTTTCCTTGTACCCTATGTATACAAACTGTAGAATATTTCGAAGTGAGGTAAACAAACCAAAACCACAAATTTGCAATTATAATGACCATTTTGGATGGTTTTTAGACCAGTACCGGCACAACTCATAACAATTGTTTAATTCAGCTTGGATTTGTTTGCTTAACGTTTTGGTTTTTGTGGGCTTCTTTACAGGGTTTACAATGTTTAGTTTATGGCCACTAAAATCTTATTGTATATTAAAATAAACTAGTAGTTTCGTTCTGTATAGTATAGTATTACATACATATTTTAATGTGCAACAAATAATGTTTATTTTATGCAGATAATGCAGCAAAATGTTACTTTGTAATAATTTTCATAATATGTACATTAGACTTAACCATATTATTGATATGATATGGATGGATTTTATGCAAAATTTTTTCTTTAAATCTAAAACAAGTTGTTCATGTTAACAAACCAACGTTGATGTAATGAAACGAATACTTAGCGTATGAGTGATATGTATCTTAACATTTGTAAATGAAATTACTCATACATACTATGGTGCAAAATTATGTAGTCTACTCTGCTATAGTATGGAGTTTAATTTGCAGTTGTACTGATTTTGTAACGACCAGTTAAGAAACATATTTAAAGTGTAAGTGTTGCAGAGTTAAAAAGTTTAGCTTGAACTTAGACTCCATTATCAGCCTCTCAATGTTATAAAACCAGAGTCTATCATGTAGGCGAAAAATGGATAAAAATGTTTATAAATAAATTTAAACAATGACTTTCTGATCGGAAAGGAGACTCCCCGTTGAATGTTACCATGATAGATTTCCCTATCTTAGTGTAATTACAATCCCAAGGTAAAAGAGGTGCTACAGGTATCTTCTAGTCTACCGGGACTATAAACTGATGGTGTCAAATGTATCCTCAGCCTTTCCTCGCAAGGCAAACTATGGGATTTGTTCCAGTTATTGGAGAGCTAACTTCAGGTGCTCGCGATGTAGACCCAATATCGAGGGAATATAATGTTGGTTAAATGACTTATACAAGGTGAAATCTTTATTTCAGGATAAGACAACAGAATCCCTTAAGGAAAGTGACTGTGGAGCAAAATAGAGGATGGATGAAGGGTTAAACGGATTTCACTCCACCCGAATACCTATATACAATAAATGTATTGATCACAGGCATGGCGAGTAATGACTACATTTTCAATTACAATTACATTTGTAATTGAAGATTTCCCAATTACAATTACTTGTAACAGTAATTGAAGTTTATCCAATTACAATTATTTGTAATTGAAGTTTCGCCAGTTACAATTACATGTAATTACTTGTAATTGTAATTGAAGTTTTGCCAAATACAATTACTTTTAATTACAATTGAAGAATTTCCAGTTACAATTACTTGTAATTGTAAATTTTGTTCCTTATAATTACATGTAATTAGTAATACCTAAATTACAATTACAAGTAATTTTAATTGGAAACTTCAATTGTAATTAAAAGTAATTGTAATTGGCAAAACGTTAATTACAATTATAAGCGTAATTGGTTATTGGTCAATTACACATTACAAGTAATTGTAATTGGAAAAACTTCAATTACAATTACAAATAATTATAATTGGTTATTTCTCAATTACACATTACAAGTAATTGTAATAGACCATGTAGTGAATTACTTTGTGTAATCATTACCCCCCATGCCTGAGAGATCGTAGAGATCGTAGCATCATAGAATTGAGAATTGAGCTTACGTACTCGAGTGAAGTCGTTTAGCCATGTACTGTTGCGGTTTAGCCATGCACAAAAATTTTTACCTACATGTTCTTAACAAATCACCAAAGGATCGATGATGAATCGTCTCTAGCTCACCATGTAGTTGAAATACTCCTGATCGAGTGACCATATATAAGAAAGTAGGTATTTTTTGTTCATTAAATAAAAATATTTATTTCTATTTCTGTTTTTGTGTATAAAACTTACAAATTTTCTTAATTTGATCAAAAACCCTTAAAACCTTCCATGACATAATTCACTTTATGTTGTATTTATATTTTTTTAAACAAATTCAATTAACAATATTGAAAGTTGTTCATAAGCAAAATTTTGTTGTTGTATAAAGGAAGCTTATAATGACAGTAACACAATAACAAAATTAAACTATTCACATCGATATTTGGTCATATGGAAGGACTAAAGGCTAGAGTTAGTCAATTTAGGCCATATACATAAAAGCACATGTGTAGTATGAATTGAATCACTTAGAAATTTCTAAAGATTATTATTAGTTTTTCAAACAGAGACTACGGATTAACTGACATACATACATACAAATGTATATATGTATGTATGGATGAAACTGATACAGTATATTGCAATTTAGTGCTACTGCATAAATGTCCTTTAACAAAAAATTTCATGATGCTAAGTATTTTATATTCATATGATGGTTTTTAATAACAAACATACCATTTTGTTGGACATAATGCAATTTTAAGTAAATTTTTTTTGTCATATATTTTATGATATTAATCAGTTTAAAAATGTATAAAGGTAAAACTTTTTGCCAAAATATTAAATGTTGTTTGTATGTAAAGGACATGTTGAAAATGCAAAAAATAATTGGTTATTTATTTACCAAATATTTGTTGTTAACTTAAAATGAAATTAAATTCAAAGTGCTTTAGAAGTATTATTGGCAAAACATGAATCTTTTTGTATACCTAAGTAAAGAAAGAAATTGTGCTAAAAGGACATTTGGATCTAAATAAGCTTAAAACAACCGTTTAAAGAACTTAATTCGCAAATAAATTTGTTGTCTCAAATATAAAGATTGGCATGAACATATATTTCGCAGGTTGCTACTTTGTATTTGTATAAGTGAATAACTCTGGTATTTTGCTATAAATAAAGTTTTTACAAATGGTATATTTAATTACACAAAAGGTACCTACATTTAGTATAAATTATTTTTATTTTAGTATTTTAATTACTGCATAAAATTGCACTAATTAAACTTGAAAATTATTTGCTGGACTGCACATAAACCAACAAGTATTTAGCAAAATGTTGCAAATTGTTTGTTCGTTACAAAGTAAACGTGTTAAAATATTAATACAATGCAGTTTTGCTGTGTTAAACACAGAATTTTTTATAAATCAAGAATTTTTAGTTTAATATTAGCACGATTTAGAAAACAAAAACTAAAACTAACGAAGTTGTACTGAGTGATTTCAGAATAAGAAGCCATAATCAGAAATCTATAACTAGTCAATAGACAGGGTTGGGGGGTAATGACTACATTTTCAATTACAATTACATTTTAAGTAATTGTAATTGAAGCTTTACCAATTAAAATTACTTGTAATTGTAATTAAAGTTTTTCCAATTACAATTATTTGTAATTGTAATTGAAGTTTTGACAATTACAATTACTTGTAACGATATTTGAAGTTTTGCCAATTACAATTAATTGTAATTGAAGATTTTCCAATTACAATTACTTATAATTGTGAATTTTGTTCCTTATAACGTAATTTTTAATACCTTAATGTCAATTACAAGTAATTGTAATTGTCAAAACTTCAATTACAATTACAAGTATTTGTAATTGGGTATTGGTCAATTACACATTAAAAGTAATTGTAATTGGCAAAACGTCAATTACAATTACAAGTATTTGTAATTGGTTATTGCTCAATTACACATGACAAGTAATTGTAATTGACTATGTAATGAATTACTTTGTGTAATCATTATCCACATGTCATGCCAAATGACTATTCTATAGACTTGTAATAGTATATAGGCTGAAATTAGTCCATAAACTATGTAATACATATACAAGACAAAATACTAATATGTACACCAGTTCATAGACTAGTCAATCACTTAGACCAATATATACACCAATCAGTCTATAAGTTAACCAATATTGGTTTAAGTTTAGGTTAAGACGGGTTATCTATATATATAAAATTCTAACGTTACTGACTGACTGACTGACTGATTCATCATCGCACAGCCTAAACGGTTGAAGCTAAAGAGCTGAAATATGGACAGGAGGTTGGTCTCCCGCCAAATAGATCCACTAAGTCGGGATTTTTGGAAATTCGAATGTTTAGGGGGTAAAAAAGGGTAAAAACGGGTAAATTCGGTAACCTTATATCTCCTAAACTAGAAAAGATACAAAAACAGTTTAAAGCTTATCGCCGTTAATTTAAAAAATAAACGGACAGGTGTCTGGTACTTTTTTAAAATTCGGCCCCTTTAGGGAATAAACGGGCAAAAACTGTATTTTGGTACTTTTTTCGCACCCCATGTATCTTTTAAACCAGTGCACATTCAAAAAATATTTTTGACTCCTTCATAACTTAACGAAAAAATAAAAATATGAATTTAGTACTTTTTGAATATTCGGACGTTTAAGGGGTTAAAATTGTACCTATTTTTGGTACTTTTTTCAAAAAACATTGTTTTTGGTTTATTAACTTATACATATGAATACATAATAACGGGCTCCCACTACGATGTTGCAACTTTTTGGAATAGAAATTTTATTTCGTTAATGGGGAGGAAAAAAGTACCAAAAGGGGTAAAAACGGGAAATTTGATTTTATTCAACCACAATGATCCAATTTAGATAAAATTTTTAAATTTAGAAACACTAAATATCCTAATGGGGTGTTATTTGGAACCCCGATATCAAGTGATATTTTTTGGTACTTTTCATTCTCCAACTGGTCCTTTTTGAGTTTTCTATGATATTGAAATAGAAACATGAAATTAATAATAAAGGGACTTTTCGCTACTTTTTCGTTCTACACAGGTACTTTTCTGAGTTTTCTTTAAAATTAAACCTAGAAACATGAAATTAAGCATGTAGAGCTCGGAGTAAATGAGAATCTATAAAAGGGGACTTTTTGGTACTTTTTCGTCTTTCGACTGGTACTTTTTGAGTTTTCTATAAAATTTAACCTAGAAACATGAAATTAAGCATGTAGAGCCCGGAGTAAATGAGAATCTATAAAAGGGGACTTTTTGGTACTTTTTTGTCCTTCGACTGGTACTTTTTGAGTTTTCTATAAAATTTAACCTAGAAACATGAAATTAAGCATGCGGAGGCCTTAGTTAATGAGAATCTATAAAAGGGGATTTTTTGGTACTTTTTCGTCCTTCGACTGGTACTTTTTGAGTTTTCTATAAAATTTAACCTAGAAACATGAAATTAAGCATGTAGAGCCCTTAGTAAATGAGAATCTATAAAAGGGGACTTTTTGGTGCTTTTTCGTCTTTCGACTGGTACTTTTTGAGTTTTCTATAAAATTTAACCTAGAAACATGAAATTAAGCATGTAGAGCCCGGAGTAAATGAGAATCTATAAAAGGGGACTTTTTGGTACTTTTTCGTCTTTCGACTGGTACTTTTTGAGTTTTCTATAAAATTTAACCTAGAAACATGAAATTAAGCATGTAGAGCCCGGAGTAAATGAGAATCTATAAAAGGGGACTTTTTGGTACTTTTTCGTCCTTCGACTGGTACTTTTTGATTTTTCTATAATATTGATCCTAGAAGCATGAAATTAAGCATGTAGAGCCTGGAGTAAATGAGAATCTATAAAAGGGGACTTTTTGGTACTTTTTCGTCCTTCGACTGGTACTTTTTGAGTTTTCTATTAAATTGAACCTCGAAACATGAAAATAAGCATTTAGAGCCCGTAGTAAATGAGAATCTATAAAAGGGGACTTTTTGGTACTTTTTCGTCTTTCGACTGGTACTTTTTGAGTTTTCTATAAAATTTAACCTAGAAACATAAAATTAAGCATGTAGAGCCCTTAGTAAATGAGAATCTATAAAAGGGGACTTTTTGGTACTTTTTCGTCTTTCGACTGGTACTTTTTGAGTTTTCTATAAAATTTAACCTAGAAACATGAAATTAAGCATGTAGAGCCCGGAGTAAATGAGAATCTATAAAAGGGGACTTTTTGGTACTTTTTCGTCCTTCGACTGGTACTTTTTGAGTTTTCTATAAAATTTAACCTAGAAACATGAAATTAAGCATGCGGAGGCCTTAGTTAATGAGAATCTATAAAAGGGGACTTTTTGGTACTTTTTCGTCCTTCGACTGGTACTTTTTGAGTTTTCTATAATATTTAACCTAGAAACATAAAATTAAGCATGTAGAGCCCTTATTAAATGAGAATCTATAAAAGGGGACTATTTGGTACTTTTTCGTCTTTCGACTGGTACTTTTTGAGTTTTCTATAAAATTTAACCTAGAAACATGAAATTAAGCATGTAGAGCCCTTAGTAAATGAGAATCTATAAAAGGGGACTTTTTGGTACTTTTTCGTCTTTCGACTGGTACTTTTTGATTTTTCTATAATATTGATCCTAGAAGCATGAAATTAAGCATGTAGAGCCTGGAGTAAATGAGAATCTATAAAAGGGGACTTTTTGGTACTTTTTCGTCCTTCGACTGGTACTTTTTGAGTTTTCTATTAAATTGAACCTCGAAACATGAAAATAAGCATTTAGAGCCCGTAGTAAATGAGAATCTATAAAAGGGGACTTTTTCGTTCTTCAAAAGGTACTTTATGAATTTTCTATAATATTGAAAATAGAAACATGAAAGTATGCATGTAGAGCCTGGATTAAGTGAGAAACTATAAAAGGGGACTTTTTGGTACTTTTTTGTTCTTCAAAAGGTACTTTTTGAATTTTCTATAATATTGAACCTAGAAACATGAAATTAAACATGTAGAGCCCGAATTAAGTGAGGACCTATAAAAGGGGACTTTTTGGTACTTTTTCGTTCTTCAAAAAGTACTTTTTGAATTTTCTATAATATTGATCCTAAAAGCATGAAATTAAGCATGTAGAGCCTGGAGTAAATGAGAATCTATAAAAGGGGACTTTTTGGTACTTTTTCGTTCTTCAAAAGGTACTTTTTGAATTTTCTATAATATTGATCCTAGAAGCATGAAATTAAGCATATAGAGCCTGGAGTAAATGAGAATCTATAAGAGGGGACTTTTTGGCACTTTTTCGTTCTTCAAAAGGTACTTTTTGAATTTTCTATAACATTGAACCTAGAAACATGAAATTAAGTACGTAGAGCCCGGAGTAAGTGAGAACATATAAAAGGGGACTTTTTGGTAATTTTTCGTTCTTCAACTGGTACTTTTTTAATTTTCTATAATATTGAACTTAGGAACATGAAATTAAATAAAAGAGGTCTTTTGTTACTTTTTCGTACTTCATTGGTACTTTTTGAGTTTTCTAAAATATTGAATATATAAACATAAATTTAAATAGGGTACTTTTTGATATTGCATATATATATACATTTACAATAATATTTATTTTATTCCATTACGATGAGGGTAGCGAAGCACACTGGGTATAGCTAGTACACAATAAAAATGGTGCATATCCACTCGGAGATCATAAGGTGCATTGTGATTCCCTTCAAAGAGTGAAGATTCAAAATAGAAAGAAGAAGTTAGTTAGAATGGATAGATATAATTAAATCAGTACCCCAAGAGATGAGAGAAAAAATCTTTGTCCCCCTACATAGTCCAACAGAAGAAATGACTAATGCCCTTGACAAAACCTAGACAACTGCGAGGGTCAAGACACGCAATATCCCCCATTTCGTCAATGAACCTATTCCCTAGTCATTTCAGCCTGGGATTCTGTATCATAGGAAAGAAGCAAATTATATGCTCGATCGACTCCATTTCCTCCTCATCATCGTATAACCTACAATAGTCCGGTATATAGCTGTCCCACCTACTGACAAATGCCCTAACTGAGCAATGCCTCGTTAGCATCCCTATCAGAATTATCAAACTGCGTTTATTCAGTCCTATAAGTATTTTGGTAGCCCCCAAATCAAGTTATGGCCATAGGGCCCTTGATACTTTGCAATATAATCTACTAATCCAGAACTGGTTTATGATGTCACGAATTCCTTCGAATATAAGCCTATATCACTGATATCAACATTCAGACTCCCTGACAAATGTAGTGTCTTCCAAGCAGAGATCCTAGCGATCTGAAAAGCGACGGAACTGATGCGGAAACATATCGATACGGGGTCAGTTGTGACAATTTATGTTGATAGCAAGTTGCTCTCGGAGCATTGGCTTGTAACACGGTACATTCGCGCCTGGTTGTAGATTGTAGAAATGCCCTTAGGAACATTATGTGACTGTTTGTCATTAGATTGTGTTGGATGTCGGGGCACTGTAATGTACATGGACTAACTGACCAATATAGATAAGTCAATATTCTTGTCCATAAGTAGTCTATAGACCAGTTCATAGACTAGTATACTAGTCCATAGACTTGTCTATATAATCTTTTATAGACTAGTCTATAGATCAAACCATACACTAATCTCTAGACTACTGTCATATAGTAGTTAATAAACTAGGCAATAGATTAGTAAACCATTAGCATTACACTAGTACATGGACTAGTCCATATACTTGTCCATATATTACACTACAGACTATTCAATAGACTAGTCCAAGACTAATCAGTAGACAAGGCGATATATGTACTAGTCAATCGCCTTGTCCATAGACTAGTACATTTGCTACTCAATAGACTCTATAGTCGAATTCATATACTAGTCAATAGACTAATTCATTGACTAGCCCATAGACTAATCTATAAACTAGTACATAGTTCATAGTACTAGTTAATAGATTACACAATAGACAAGTCAATAGAATTATCAATTTAAAACATAAACTATTCCATCGACTGGTCAGTAGTATAGTCCAAACACTATTAATAATATAATAGTCCACAGACCAAACAATAGACTAGTCTGTAAGCTGCTCCATGGAAGAGTCCATAGACTAGTTCCTAATTAACTACACAATAGACTAATAAATATACATACTTCTCATGATTGTGATGGAAATTTTTCCAGAAAAGCTTCCCTTAATATAAGGAACTTTTTAAAGAAAAACGTCCTTCAATCTGGGCAATTTTTTTTTTTTTTAGAAAAGTTCATATCAATCTGAGAAAACTACTCACAATCTGGGTAATATTTTCGGAATGTTCATCAAGTTAGCGAGTTCATTCGGAGACCTTGTGTCTCATTGCGCAAGAGTTAAGTCTATGGACTACCCTTTAGTTGCATATTCATCAAATATTTCATTTTCCCGAATGCCCTTATGTTCTGGGACCCATATCAACTCAACGTAATGTTGTGTCAATACCAATTTGATACAATTGTGAAGTCATTTCGACTTAATAAAGTCTTTCCAACTAGATATGTACGTGTAGTCGAATTTTCGAGATTCAGTTTCCGGATTCTTCTCTCGGCTGTATCATATGACATATGTATATTACTGCCTGAAAAAACCCTGCAAGTATTGGGTAGTCGAAGAGACAACTGAAGGTCCAATTTATCGGGGAAAATTGCCAAGCCCGTGCCTCTTTCCGTCTTTGAACTATCAGTGTAGATTGAAATCACGTCGTCCCTTAGAACAGTGTTGGCGTCCTAATCATGGCTTGTCGGTATTCTGGTCCTAAAAGACCTATTCAAATTCAGTGGTGGTACAATGTAGTCCGTTTCATCTTAATCTACAGAAAATCTAATATCAGTCTGAGCGGAAATTTTTCTCTCAATTTAGATGACTTTTTTTATAAAAAAAAAGTTCCCCCAATCTAAGAAACTTTTCTGTAGAAAAGGTCTTCATAATCGGGGAAACTTTTCAAGGGAAATTCACCTTTCAACTTGAGCAACATTTTCAGAAATATTCTTTCTATCAGTGCAACTTTTCTTTAGAAAAAATGAACCCAATCTGAATATTTTTTCAACTTTTCCAATCAGAAAAACATTTCCGTAAGAAAGTTGATCTCAATCGGAGAAACATTTCCAAAGAAAAGTTCATCTCAATTAGAGAAACATGTCCATTGAAACTCTTCTCAATTGGAGCAACTTTTCGTCAATGGCTGAGAAATTATCGAAAGATCCATTGATGAGCATTGATTTATAGGTAAATGGGGTTAAGGTCTACATATATTTTTTTATTGGATACATCTCTCATAGTGAGATCTATAAATAGTCAAAATATATATGTATAGATCCGGAAACGATTAAGCGATATTTGCCTCTTCATATTTGTGTTAAAATCTGCTATTCAAAATCCCCAGATATCGTACAAATCCCCCAGATTTCGTACAAGTCCCTGCGATCATTAATTTTTACATTAGATCAAGACTTTGGCTTTTAGGTTGATAATTCACTGAGATGTGGCAAAAGAACTAGACCATTTAGGATTTTTGAACACATACAAAATTTGTAAGATAAGAAAAACTTTAAAAATTCTCTCAGTGTATATATTTGAATTTTTCTTACTTATACCTACATATTTCAATTAAATTTTAAATATTTTTCTCACAGTTTGAAAGCAGGCATTAAATTTGAATAATAATGCTTTTTCCTTAGTTTCTTTTTTTTATTAATTTATACCTTTCATTTTGATTTAAGAAAATTTTTATCAAAAGATTTCATTGTTGTTTGTTTTTTTATTAAATAGCAGTCATTTGTATGTATTTTTAATTAAAATTCACGTAAAACGGAAATGTTAAAGTTTTTTCCACTAATTTACAACAGGAAACGTAAGTCACTCGTAAATTGCAACACCTTTTGCGGCAGAGGCGAAAAAAAGCCAAAATACTTAAAAAATGGCACTAAAAAGAAAACTTAAGTTTTTATTAACTAAATAGTATGTATGTGTAAAGAGGCAGAGTTATTGTATGAAAAGAAGCACTACTGTCGGCATACTGGACTACTACTAACAAATTTATACAAAACGCTAACATAATACTAATGAAGATTTTATATAATATGTATGCCTAACAGATTACCAAGCCTAGAAATAAAAGAAGAACATTCGGTTCAGAAACATTTCTCAGGCTCAACAATGAAATCTTAGGTGATGTTGTGTCAATCATATCGGACATGACCTACTAAATTTTCTTTCTTTCTTCTTTACTATACCCTCCCCCCTATTGTTTTCCACCAAACAATAGTTAAAATATACTTTAAAAAATGCCTTTTATTGTTAATTTTAAACATGCGAAACACGTCAGTTTTCAACCTTTCTTTTGCCAACGTCCCTTTTTAAGGCAAAGGGTTGAAAAAAGGCTTTCTTTATATTTGCCACAACTTAAAAATGAAGCATATGAAATAAAATATTATTTTATGTTTTAAGGAAAATTAGAAAAACGTTTTACTGGTTTATTTTTTCATTTCGTACACAAATTGAAGGGTTCCTGCTTATAAGTGGAATACGACAAAGTTAATTTAAAAAGGTTGCTAAAAGTTATGTTTTCATCCAAAGAACAAAAAATGGTATAATTTTTCAAAGCAATCACAAAAGTTTCAAAAATATGTTTATGTGAAGCAAATAATTAAATTGTAATAAAAATTACCACATTTTAAGGGTCTTTAATATATTAAAACAATAGCTAGCTACACCCAGTGAGCTTCGCTATACTAAAAGCAATATATGTATATAAATAAAAAACTTTTATACCACTATAGTGGGGAGGATATTATGCGTTCGTGCTGATATTTGTAACACCCACCTTAAAGTATACCAATCGGCTCAGAATCACTTTCTGAGTCGTCGTCCGTCCGTCCGTCTGTGTGTCCATGTAAAGCTAGTGCGCACGCTACAGGTCGCAATTCTTAACATAATTTAATGAAATTTGACGCAGACTCTTCACTTGACCCAAGGACAAGTGCTATTGAAAATGTATGAAATCGTTCCATTATTTCCCCTAGACCCCATACAATTGTACCCCCGAATAGAGCTCTTGAGCTCCTAATTATGTTAAATGTTCTAGTATGTTAACAAAAATCGGCAAAACTTAGCTTTGTAGAAGTCTAAAAGACACTGCCGATTTTTGTCATGATCGGGCCTCGTTTGACCCTAGCCACCATAGAATCTCCGCTTCAGAAAATGACTTGAAGTTCGAAATTCACATATAAACACTAATAATACGATTAGAAAATCTCTTTTTTTGTAAAAAATATGTAAAAGAAGTAGGAAAGAATAGTCGATTAATTACGGAAAATCGGTCGTATTATGAAGATGTATATAGAGCTAAGTTTTGCCGATTTTAGTAGTTAGTTAGTAGTAGTTAGTTAGTTAGTTAGTTAGTTAGTTAGTAGTTAGTTATGTTAGTTAGTTAGTTAGTTAGTTAGTTCGTTAGTTAGTTAGTTAGTTAGTTAGTTAGTTAGTTAGTTAGTTAGTTAGGTTGTTAGCTCGTATAGTTAGCTTAGTTAGGTTAGTTAGTTAGTTAGTAGTTTAGTTAGTTAGTTAGTAGTTAGTTTAGTTAGTTAGTTAGTTAGTTAGTTTAGTTAGTTAGTTAGTTAGTATAGTTAGTTAGTTAGTTAAGGTAGTTAGTTAGAGTAGTTAGTTAGTTAGTTAGTTAGTTAGTTAGTTATTAGTTAGTTAGTTAGTTAGTTAGTTAGTTAGTTAGTTTAGTTAGTTAGTTAGTTAGGTAGTTAGTTAGTTAGTTATTAGTTAGTTATAGTAGTTTAGTTAGTTAGTTAGTTAGTTAGTTAGTTAGTTAGTTAGTTAGTTAGTTAGTTAGTTAGTTAGTTAGTTAGTTAGTTAGTTAGTTAGTTAGTTAGTTAGTTAGTTAGTTAGTTAGTTTAGTTAGTTAGTTAGTTAGTTAGTTAGTTAGTTAGTTAGTTAGTAGTAGTTAGTTAGTTAGTTAGTTAGTTAGTTAGTTAGTTAGTTAGTTAGTTAGTTAGTTAGTTAGTTAGTTAGTTAGTTAGTTAGTTAGTTAGTTAGTTAGTTAGTTAGTTAGTTAGTTAGTAGTTAGTTAGTTAGTTAGTTAGTTAGTTAGTTAGTTAGTTAGTTAGTTAGTTAGTTAGTAGTTAGTTAGTAGTTAGTTAGTTAGTTAGTTAGTTAGTTAGTTAGTTAGTTAGTTAGTTAGTTAGTTAGTTAGTTAGTTAGTAGTTAGTTAGTTAGTTAGTTAGTTAGTAGTTAGTTAGTTAGTTAGTTAGTTAGTTAGTTAGTTAGTTAGTTAGTTAGTTAGTTAGTTAGTAGTTAGTTAGTAGTAGTTGTTAGTTAGTTAGTTAGTTAGTTAGTAGTAGTAGTTAGTTAGTTAGTTAGTTTAGTTAGTTAGTTAGTTAGTTAGTTAGTTAGTTAGTTAGTTAGTTAGTTAGTTAGTTAGTTTAGTTAGTAGTTAGTTAGTTAGTTAGTTCGTAGTAGTTAGTTAGTTAGTTAGTTGTTAGTTAGTAGTTAGTTCGTTAGTTAGTTAGTAGTTAGTTAGTTAGTTAGTTAGTTAGTTAGTTAGTAGTTAGTTAGTTAGTTAGTTAGTTAGTAGTTAGTTAGTAGTTAGTTAGTTAGTTAGTTAGTTAGTAGTTAGTTAGTTAGTTAGTTAGTTAGTTAGTTAGTTAGTTAGTTAGTTAGTAGTTAGTTAGTTCGTTAGTTAGTAGTTAGTTAGTTAGTTAGTTAGTTAGTTAGTTAGTTCGTTAGTTAGTTAGTAGTTAGTTAGTAGTTAGTTAGTTAGTTAGTTAGTTAGTTAGTTAGTTAGTTAGTTAGTTAGTTAGTTAGTTAGTTAGTAGTTAGTTAGTTAGTTAGTTAGTTAGTTAGTAGTTAGTTAGTTAGTTAGTTAGTTAGTTAGTTAGTAGTTAGTTAGTTAGTAGTTAGTTAGTTAGTTAGTTAGTTAGTTAGTTAGTTAGTTAGTTAGTTAGTTAGTAGTTAGTAGTTAGTTAGTTAGTAGTTTTTTTTTTTTTTTTAGTTAGTTTTAGTTAGTTAGTTAGTTAGTTAGTAGTTAGTTAGTTAGTAGTAGTAGTAGTTTGAGTTAGTTAGTTAGTAGTTAGTTAGTTAGTTAGTTAGTTAGTTAGTTAGTTAGTTAGTTAGTTAGTTAGTTAGTAGTAGTTAGTTAGTTAGTTAGTAGGTAGTTGTTAGTTAGTAGTAGTTAGTAGTTAGTTAGTTAGTTAGTTAGTTAGTAGTTAGTTAGTTAGTTAGTTAGTTAGTTAGTTAGTTAGTTAGTTAGTTAGTTAGTATTAGTCATTCCTTTGCAAACATAACAGGACTCCCGAATAACGGTTTAGCGTTCGTAATTATGTTAAATATAGGTATATGTACCATAAGATAGAGGATGACTGACTTCACTTTCTTACATTTGTATACACAATGGCTATACGATGCGTGACAAACGGAATTACGAAAGATTATAGTTAAACATCATAGAAAAAAGTATGAATTTGATTTGTCACAGCCAATAATGACAAAAAGTGCTTCAAAAATAATTCGTAGAATCAAAAGGTTTCAGCAAAATAAATAATACATAAAAGATATTTTACCTAGAAAATCTTGACAAAACAAATGAACCAAAAACATAACATAAAGGGTATAATATTTTAATGGTTATAAAGCGATTTAAGGCTTTTAAAAGGTTATTAAATATTTGTGGAAATATAAAACTCCTAAACAATTTCAATGATTTAAACGATTTGTTGAAAAATTTAATATTATTCAAATTAAATATTATTTAATATTACACCACAATTTTGACCCGGATGATTCAAAATGTAAGATTTATAGACAGTTATAAATATTTTTCCGTTTTCTTTAATTTCTCAAAACTTTAACCCAATACACAACAAAATAATTTAAATTCCTCAACAGATATTTTAGCTTAAATTAACTAAAACATTTCCTTCTATAGCTTTTTAGAATTTTAATAGTTCATACCATGGAAAATTACCTTTATTGGCATTAAAACATTCAAAATTTACATTGTTTATTCCTTCTACACTACATTGTATAGAATTTTGATTACCACTTATAATTTATCAGAATTTCACATAAGGAATTCCCAAAACGTACAGCTTTTAATGAAAACCTCAAAAAGAGGAAACAAATTATTTGACACCACAATAATCACCATGGCTCAGTGAAAAGGATACAAATAAATATAAATAATAAACGAAATATTCAACAGGACATCAGTAGTAAGTAAAGCATATACAGCACAACTACAAAACAAATAGTAAAGAGAGGCCAAGAAAAAATAGAGTGTGAGAGAATTATTAAAGGAGAAACACTGAGTATTTGCTGAATATGCATTAATGACGTCACAGAAAAGCTTTGTGTTTTGCAATCTTTACACATTTCAATTCATTTATTTCTGTTCGTCTTTAATTGTTTCTGTTGCCTCAATGTTTAATTACTTGCAATTTGTTCTTTTTCCTCGATTTTCCTTTAATGTTACCTGTAAAAACATTATTCTGTGAATGGGTCCACTTAATTATTTTAAAGTGTGCATGCAGTGCTGTGATGATTGCCTCTTGTCATGGCACAACAATGTTGTCAACTTGTTGTCTGGAATTTAAAATGTAATGAAATGCCTGACCAATAACCACCGTCAATTGGCATTTATTGGAATACGTGTTTCAGTGTGTGTAAAGCCAAGGAGGAGGTGAGATTGCATTCATTCGAAAAAATAAAAAAACGAATGATTGACAATTTAATTTATACTCTCATTGTAAAACCATGTAATGAAATTATAAGTAATTAAGAGCCCAATTTGAGTAATAGGATATCATAAGGAAAACATGGCTGATGATTTTAGTGTAATCCCCAGTGTGACCATTTTGGCATTTTTGCAGCTAGATTTAGCATTTTTTATTTTGATTTAGCTGTAAAATTTTAATTTAGCATTTGGCATTTTTTTTAGCATTTTTATAAAATATTTTTAGCATTTTTAGCTTTTTTTGCAATTTTAGTATATAAACAAAAAAAAGACAAATTTTTGCAAAAAAGATTTATATTGGAAATAAGCTTAACCGGAAAATATGAGAAATGTAATAATTTACACTGTAATTCAAAATAATGCAAAGAGATTCATGAAGATAAATAACTTAAAATTACGCCAATACAAGTGAATACTTTAAAATGTTGTATTCTAAAATATTTTTCTGGAACCCAATGCTTTTTTAAATTCGAGGTGATAGAAATAATTCAAGAGATTTCATATATTTTTACAAATATGGAATGAAACATATGGAATGAAACTCATGGAATGAAACATATAATTTTGGAAAAGGCTATGTATGACGGTTAATTAACAAATTTTATTTTTTCCTATACGAAATAAAGAGGTTTTAATTTTTATCATCCTTCAGGAGTTCTTGTTAATTTATTGAAAATAAGTATTGACAAAAAATCAATAATATATAATTAAGACTTTCTCATCCTACTTTCTGTTCTTTTTATTTTTACCAAATTTTTAGTAATTTTGTTGTCACGTTTTTTTTTTAATTAAAAAAGAATACATAAATTTCGAAAATATTATTGACAATTTATTCCAGAATTACAAACTTACGGATTTGAATATATCTCTCAATTCATTTCATACATTCTCATATATATTTTTCCGAAAAAATCTTGGAAGTATGAGTTATAAACCTGACATCTATTTACCAAGATTTAAAATTATTTCAACGGAATTTTCAATATTTTTGTGACATGAAAACCATTTTTAAAATGTTTTGAGGAAGACAAATAAAATTGTTTATATAAAAAAAGTTAAACTAGAAATATTATACTTTTCCTTCCGAAAACACATACAGGTTTAATACCATGAGCAACTTGTGTAATTAATAGAGTTTTAATGTAATTTTTGCATTCAGAAATATTTTAAAGTTAGAGACATTACATATTGCTAAATTTACAAAAATTTTGAAATAATTTTTAGCATTTCTGTTTATCTTAATACCACGGAACTTATTTTTTTACCCTACTCCACTATACTACGTTTGAGTATACTAATCGATTAAGAATCATTTTCTGAATCGATTAAGCCATGTAAGTCTGACCGTCTGGTAGAGGTTGAAATTTTCAAAACAAATAAGCACGTATGCTTTTTGATCCAATGACAAAACCTTAAAATGGTTAAAGGTTAAAGTACATATACAAATGTATAAAGCCTTTCTCAGAAAATTAGTTTAAATATATCGGAACCAAGGTACAATTCAACATAATACTTTATTACGAAAAATAAATCAAATTTTATACTCATATGGTCAACCACGACAGAATATACCTTCTTACTTGATATAAATTACAATGAATTTCAGTTACAAATTAATATGAATTGTTCATAAAAACACTTAAAAAATTTTAGCATTTTTTTTTGGCATTTTAAAATCAATTTAGCTTTTTTCTAGCATTATTTTGGATGGGATTTAGCGGCAACATTTTTTGAGACCTGGTCACACTGGTAATCCCCTAGTACGGTTTTGAGAAAAAGTTTAATATGTTTAGGCAACTGATAAGTAGTACACGAAATTGTCTTAAAAAAGAGACTAACTAACTAACTAACTAACTAACTAACTAACTAACTAACTAACTACTACCTAACTAACTAACTAACTAACTAACTACAACTAACTAACTAACTAACTACTAACTAACTAACTAACTACTAACTAACTACTAACTAACTAACTAACTAACTAACTAACTAACTACTAACTAACTAACTAACTAACTAACTAACTAACTAACTAACTAACTAACTAACTAACTAACTAACTAACTAACTAACTAACTAACTAACTAACTAACTAACTAACTAACTAACTAACTAACTAACTAACTAACTAACTAACTAACTAACTAACTAACTAACTAACTAACTACTACTAACTAACTAACTAACTAACTAACTAACTAACTACTAACTACTAACTAACTAACTAACTACTAACTAACTAACTAACTAACTAACTAACTAACTAACTAACTAACTAACTAACTACTAACTAACTAACTAACTAACTAACTAACTACTAACTAACTAACTAACTAACTAACTAACTAACTAACTAACTAACTAACTAACTAACTAACTACTAACTAACTAACTAACTAACTACTACTAACTAACTAACTAACTAACTAACTAACTAACTAACTAACTACTAACTAACTAACTAACTAACTAACTAACTAACTAACTAACTAACTAATACTACTAACTAACTAACTAACTAACTACTAACTAACTAACTACTAACTAACTAACTAACTAACTAACTAACTAACTAACTAACTAACTAACTAACTAACTAACTAACTACTAACTAACTAACTAACTAACTAACTAACTAACTAACTAACTAACTAACTAACTAACTAACTAACTAACTAACTAACTAACTAACTAACTAACTAACTAACTAACTACTAACTAACTAACTAACTAACTAACTAACTAACTAACTACTAACTAACTAACTAACTAACTAACTAACTAACTAACTAACTAACTAACTAACTAACTAACTAACTAACTAACTAACTAACTAACTAACTAACTAACTAACTAACTAACTAACTAACTAACTAACTAACTAACTAACTAACTAACTAACTAACTAACTAACTAACTAACTAACTAACTAACTACTAACTAACTAACTAACTAACTAACTAACTAACTAACTAACTAACTAACTAACTAACTAACTAACTAACTAACTAACTAACTAACTAACTAACTAACTAACTAACTAACTAACTAACTAACTAACTAACTAACTAACTAACTAACTAACTAACTAACTAACTAACTAACTACTAACTAACTAACTAACTAACTAACTAACTAACTAACTAACTAACTAACTAACTAACTAACTAACTAACTACTAACTAACTAACTAACTAACTAACTAACTAACTAACTAACTAACTAACTAACTAACTACTAACTAACTAACTAACTAACTACTAACTAACTAACTAACTAACTAAATACTAACTAACTAACTAACTAACTAACTAACTAACTAACTAACTAACTAACTAACTAACTAACTAACTAACTAACTAACTAACTAACTAACTAACTAACTAACTAACTAACTAACTAACTAACTAACTAACTAACTAACTAACTAGCTAACTAACTAACTAACTAACTAACTAACTAACTAACTAACTAACTAGCTAACTAACTAACTAACTAACTAACTAACTAACTAACAAACTAACAACTACTACTAACTAACTAACTAACTAACTAACTAACTAACTAACTAACTAACTAACTAACCAACTAACTAACTATCTATAGTCTAGTCTATAGTCTAGTCTATAGTCTATAGTCTAGTCTATAGTCTAGTCTATAGTCTAGTCTATAGTCTAGTCTATAGTCTAGTTTATAGTCTAGTCTATAGTCTAGTCTATAGTCTAGTCTATGGTCTAGTCTATAGTCTACTCTATAGTCTAGTCTATAGTCTAGTCTATAGTCTAGTCTATAGTCTAGTCTATAGTCTAGTCTATAGTCTAGTCTATAGTCTAGTCTATAGTCTAGTCTATAGTCTAGTCTATAGTCTAGTCTATACTCTAGTCTAGTCTATAGTCTAGTCTATAGTCTAGTCTATAGTCTAGTCTATAGTCTAGTCTATACTCTAGTCTATAGTGTAGTCTATAGTCTAGTCTATAGTCTAGTCTATAGTCTAGTCTATAGTCTAGTCTATAGTCTAGTCTATAGTTAGTCTATAGTCTAGTCTATAGTCTAGTCTTAGTCTAGTCTATAGTCTAGTCTATAGTCTGTCTATAGTCTAGTCTATAGTCTAGTCTAGTCTAGTCTATAGTCTAGTCTATAGTCTACTCTAGTCTATTGTCTAGTGTATAGTCTACTCTAGTCTATTGTCTAGTGTATAGTCTCGTCTATAGTCTAGTCTATAGTCTAGTCTATAGTTAAGTCTATAGTCCAGTCTATAGTCTAGTCTATGGTCTAGTCTTTAGTCTAGTCTATAGTCTAGTCTATAGTCTAGGCAATAGTCTAGTCTATAGTCTAGTCTATAGTCTAGTCTATAGTCTAGTCTATAGTCTAGTCTATAGTCTAGTCTATAGTCTAGTCTATAGTCTAGTCTATAGTCTAGTCTATAGTCTAGTCTAAAGTCTAGTCTATAGTCTAGTCTATAGTCTAGTCTATAGTCTAGTCTATAGTCTAGTCTATAGTCTAGTCTATAGTCTAGTCTATAGTTCTAGTCTATAGTCTACTATAGTCCAGTCTATAGTCTAGTCTATAGTCTAGTCTATAGTCTAGTTTATAGTCTAGACTATAGTCTAGTCT
The DNA here is from genome assembly GCF_015586225.1 of Lucilia sericata. NCBI lineage: Eukaryota > Metazoa > Arthropoda > Insecta > Diptera > Calliphoridae > Lucilia > Lucilia sericata. The sequence continues at coordinate 81,190 of NW_023995355.1, read as the reverse complement.
ATAGTCTAGTCTATAGTCTAGTCTATAGTCTAGTCTATAGTCTAGTCTATAGTCTAGTCTATAGTCTAGTCTATAGTCTAGTCTATAGTCTAGTCTATAGTCTAGTCTATAGTCTAGTCTATAGTCTAGTCTATAGTCTAGTCTATAGTCTAGTCTATAGTCTAGTCTATAGTCTAGTCTATAGTCTAGTCTATAGTCTAGTCTATAGTCTAGTCTATAGTCTAGTCCTATAGTCTAGTCTATAGTCTAGTCTATAGTCTAGTCTATAGTCTAGTCCTATAGTCTAGTCTATAGTCTAGTCTATAGTCTAGTCTATAGTCTAGTCTATAGTCTAGTCTATAGTCTAGTCTATAGTCTAGTCTATAGTCTAGTCTATAGTCTAGTCTATAGTCTAGTCTATAGTCTAGTCTTTAGTCTAGTCTATAGTCTAGTCTATGGTCTAGTATATAGTCTAGTCTATAGTCTAGTCTATAGTCTAGTCTATAGTCTAGTCTATAGTCTAGTCTATAGTCTAGTCTATAGTCTAGTCTATAGTCTAGTCTATAGTCTAGTCTATAGTCTAGTCTATAGTCTAGTCTATAGTCTAGTCTATAGTCTAGTCTATAGTCTAGTGTATAGTCTAGTCTACAGTCTAGTCTACAGTCTAGTCTATAGTCTAGTCTATAGTCTAGTCTATAGTCTAATCTATAGTCTGGTATATAGTTTATTTTATAGACTAATCTATAGTCTAGTCTATAGTCTAGTCTATAGTCTAGTCTATAGTCTAGTCTGTAGGCTAGTCTATAGTCTAGTCTATACTCTAGTCTATAGTCTAGTCTATAGTCTAGTCTATAGTCTAGTCCATAGTCTAGTCTATAGTATAGTCTATAGTCTAGTCTTTAGTCTAGTCTATAGTCTAGTCTATACTTTGCTCTATAGTCTTCTTTGTAGCTATCAGTCCTCTCTATAGTCGTTTAACATAATTATTGAAAACTTTGATCCGCTTAATTTGTGGTCAGCCAGCATATTTTTATTCGTCGTGTTCTTGCTAATTGAAAAAATAATTTATCAATTTCTTTTTATTAAACAGTTATTGAAAATCAGAGTAGTGATTGGACTAGTGCATGATTTTAGTTTTCCAAGAGTATTAACAATTTTGATTGCAAGAAAAAATTTCATCAATGTGTTAACTTATGTATGTATATTTTATAAAATGATTGATTTTATCAAAAATATTTTTTTCATTCATATGTAAACATTTGTAATTTTAAATTTTTTAGAACCGCGAAATCCCAGCTCTGCTATTGATTGCCTTTTGTGACGTATACACTGAAGGATACATTGGTCGTATTATCACGTTATACTACGGCTAATTGACATATTGTAGTTGATATTTTTCGATAAACGTTTGTATACAAATTTATTATTATTTTATTGTTTTGTTTTAATTGCTTGTTAAGACCAATGAACATTTGTAAATAAAATGAGGTCTAAGAAATTCTGTAGGAGTTCGCAAAAGATAATTTTAAATATCATTGTAATGTTAAAAAGAATATATCCGACTAATATCGCTATTTCAGTAAATAAGTTTCATAACAATATTAATAGCTAAATCGAATTCTCGGAACATTCAGACAATTAACTCCTATCTTCAGTTTGTTTTTCCAAGTTCAACTTTTGACTCGAAAATTTCTTAAAATTATATGAAATCAGCTTATCAGTTGACTGCTGTGGAATTCTTAATGGGTTTGACATTTCCTTTATAAAATGTTTGCTGGGTTTTATTTAATTCATATGCATATTTTCATTCATATCCTTTACACTAATTATTTTTTTAATACAATTATTGTATGTTTTATGGCTTTTTTTAAACATACAATTTATTAATATTTTTAACAACATTGCAATTTGTTTTTGACACTTTTTTATTGTTTTTTGTTTATAATTCTTTATTAAAATGATAGGACAATTGTTAAATAGCTATTGTTGTGTTAAAAAAGGTCGTAATTGAAAAGTTAATTATATTGATATTAAATTATCATAATAATAAAAGTGAAATTGAAATACACAACTTTTTTAATTGATTGATTTAATGAGTGGCCCCTTGAATTAATAAATTCAGAGACCTTGGAAATATACATGGAATGAGCTACTATATGATTCAGCTTATGTGAGAAGTAATATGATTTAAACCCCTAAAAAGTAAGATGTACTCCATTTATAATTGTCTATTTACCCTTTATTTCTTTAATACAAATGCACTTGAACTTTATATACTTAATTAAATTTAACAAAACTAACAATTTAATAAAATTTATAAAAATAATAAAGTAAAATAAAAACTTTTACTTTAACCGTATGCTAGCACAAACACACCCACAAATATATTTAATTTCCAGCTTTGCCATGAATGAAAAGTTAAAACATCAACGAAACAAGGAAATTAACAACACCCAAGGAAGCCTCAATGTTGAACCTCAACAACAGGATGCAATAAAAATTTGATAAAAACAAATTTAGAGAAAAAAAAACAACATTTTATTTAAGGCTTATGTCAGACAAACTATGTGTATAGGAGTGTGGGAAATATTTCTTGTTTATTTTGGACCACGCAGTTTTAAAAATGACAAATGTCCGTTATTATTCTGGGTCCCTGTAAATTTCTATAACGATTTAGCCATGCCATGCAATAATATAACAACTTCCGCAACTGCAACTATGAAGAACTTTGCTGTATTCCAACTCAAGAATCTAGTCCGCTAAACACTATACTACATCGTGTCCCTATTAACCATCTTTTTCTTCAGTTTATGGAAGCTTAAGCAATCAGCATGTTGGAAATTTAGGACAAATAGAGGGGATTTTGATTATATTATCTTTGCTCAAACGAACTCTCAGACCGATATTTTACGAAAATGTGAAATATCGGTGGATCGGTCCAACAAACTTCATCAGGACCCGTTCATTTCAGGCAATTCAAAATTAATCATAATATGATACCCTACGTCAGTGATTATGTTAAAAATGTTGAAAGAACTAGAAGGGAACTAGAACAGAACTAGAACAGAACTAGAACAGAACTAGAACAGAACTAGAACAGAACTAGAACAGAACTAGAACAGAACTAGAACAAACTAGAAACTAGAACAGACTAGAACAGAACTAGAACAGAACTAGAACAGAACTAGAACAGAACTAGAACAGAACTAGAACAGAACTAGAACAGAACTAGAACGAACAGAACTAGAACAGAACTAGAACAGAACTAGAACAGAACTAGAACAGAACTAGAACAGAACTAGAACAGAACTAGAACAGAACTAGAACAGAACTAGAACAGAACTAGAACAGAACAGAACTAGAACAGAACTAGAACAGAACTAGAACAGAACTAGAACAGAACTAGAACAGAACTAGAACAGAACTAGAACAGAACTAGAACAGAACTAGAACAGAACTAGAACAGAACTAGAACAGAACTAGAACAGAACTAGAACAGAACTAGAACAGAACTAGAACAGAACTAGAACAGAACTAGAACAGAACTAGAACAGAACTAGAACAGAACTAGAACAGAACTAGAACAGAACTAGAACACTAGAACAGAACTAGAACAGAACTAGAACAGAACTAGAACAGAACTAGAACAGAACTAGAACAGAACTAGAACAGAACTAGAACAGAACTAGAACAGAACTAGAACAGAACTAGAACAGAACTAGAACAGAACTAGAACAGAACAGAACTGGAACAGAAAACAGAACTAGAACAGAACAGATCAGAACAGAACAAACAGAACTAGAACAGAACTAGAACAGAACTAGATCAGAACTAGAACAGAACTAGAACAGAACTAGATCAGAACTAGATCAGAACTAGAACAGAACTAGAACAGAACTAGAACAGAACTAGAACAGAACTAGAACAGAACTAGAACAGAACTAGAACAGAACTAGAACAGAACTAGAACAGAACTAGAAAACATGAACTAGACAGACTAGAACAGAACTAGAACAGAACTAGAACAGAACTAGACAGAACTAGAACCGAACACACTAGAACAGAACTAGAACCGACCTAGAACAGGAACTCGAACAGAACTAGAACAGAACTAGAACAGAACTAGAACAGAACTAGAAACAGAACTAGAACAGAACTAGAACAGAACTAGAACAGAACTTAGGAACAGAACTAGAACAGAACTCGAACAGAACTAGGAACAGAACTGACAGAACTAGGAACAGAACTAGAACAGAACTAGAACAGAACTAGAACAGAACTAGAACAGAAACATGAACCAGAACTAGAACAGGAACTCGAACAGAACTAGAACAGAACTAGAACAGAACTAAGAACCAGAACTAGAACAGAACTAGAACAGAACTAGAACAGAACTAGAACAGAACTAGAACAGAACTAGAACAGAACTAGAACAGAACTAGAACAGGAACTAGAAACAGAACTAGAACAGAAGAACAGAACTAGAACAGAACAGATCAGAACAGAACAGAACAGAACAGAACTAGAACAGAACTAGAACAGAACTAGATCAGAACTAGAACAGAACTAGAACAGAACTAGATCAGAACTAGATCAGAACTAGAACAGAACTAGAACAGAACTAGAACAGAACTAGAACAGAACTAGAACAGAACTAGAACAGAACTAGAACAGAACTAGAACAGAAACTAGAACAGAACTAGAACAGAACTAGAACAGAACTAGAACAGAACTAGAAACAGAACTAGGAACAGAACTAGAACAGAACTAGAACAGAACTAGAACAGAACTAGAACAGAACTAGAACAGAACTAGAACAGAACTAGAACAGAACTAGAACAGAACTAGAACAGAACTAGACAGAACAGAACTAGAACAGAACTAGAACAGAACTAGAACAGAACTAGAACAGAACTAGAACAGAACTAGAACAGAACTAGAACAGAACTAGAACAGAACTAGCTATAACAGAACTAGAACAGAACTAGAACAGAACTAGAACAGAACTAGAACAGAACAGAACTAGAACAGAACTAGAACAGAACAGAACTAGAACAGAACTAGAACAGAACTAGAACAGAACTAGAACAGAACTAGAACAGAACTAGAACAGAACTAGAACAGAACTAGAACTAGAACAGAACTAGAACAGAACTAGGACAGATTTTAATCATTTCAATGGGGTTCGTCCTTGGGTTCATCAAATTATATTGGAAATTGCAAAAAACATATTTTTTTCCTAACCTGACTATTCCAAATGATAAAATATCTCATTGGCAAGTATTTACATGGAATAAAATGTAACCTTGTTTTCATATTGTCTCAAGCATACTCAGCATCACTGATAATGCTGATGATAATGATGTTGCTCATCAGTACTATATGATACTAAAACTCATTATCACATCTTTATTGAAACTAAGTAGCAAGTATTGTATATGTACGTGATAGATCTTGATAAAGTACAAATTATAGAGTTAATGCGCATTTTTTAAGTGTTTGCATTATTTTTTAGATTTTTTTTTCTGCTGGTGACAGCCAATGAAATTGAATTTTCCAATAATAAAATTTAATTTTCTTTAAAAAAAAACAAGCAGCATGTTCGAAGTATTAACAGTTTCCTTTAAAATGTATGAAGTTAGTTCTGTTTTAAAACACACATACTTATCCAACGAACATGTTATCAACGAATTCATAACGATAGCTAGCATAAGTTTTAAAGGGTGTTAGGAAATCAAAGATTATATGAAATCTTTCACTGTAGATATTGTCTTCATTTTCACTACCAAGAAGATCGAGTACTTTTATAAAGTTCGAATTTTAGCTTTTAGACCCTCAATATACCTTCCGGATCCCAAGAAAAAAGTTAACAAAAGTTCTAAAATTTCTTACAACACCATTATTCCCATATAAAATTCTGTTTGCTGGGTTCCATTAAGAGTACCACGAGTTAGAACATGCTCTTGAAAAATGTTTAATAGAAATTGTACTCGTCGTAATACTTTATAAATTTTAAGTGTTTAAAGTAAAAGAAAATATATATTGTAGACTAGAAAGTTGAGCAAGTATATACAAAGCTATACATTTATATATTCAATATTTTATATACAAGGTACACATATAAAATCTATTTAATAATGTCTAGTCTTGCATAAATAGCTTTGATGTTTAATAAGGATGTTCGCTTAAAACTTCATTAACGTCAAAGTCAATTGAACTAAACAGGAATATTGGAAACATATACGCTATTAGAGGTGCTACCTCTAACCACAACTGGCGGAAGGGAATCCCACCGAGAGAGGAATATCGAAAAATGAACTATAAAGCTGGAATTCCAGAAGGCTTATGTCTATATGGATCGATTCTTTCCACATTTCTTATCACGATTTAGTCACCTTTCCAAATCGTGCTGAATTATAGGAAGAGGGTAAAGAAGTCGTTTTATGGGTGACGGTCAATTATGGACTGCACTCTTAGTTTTATCAAACTTTATCTTTAGTTAGGTTCAAAGCAGAATGTATATTACATAATTGACAGAAAATGTATTCCAGCGTTTTACCATACTTATCGCATGGTTGTCCGATAAAGTCCTCAAGATTTTTAATTATGCTCTTTTGAAGCCAGTGATAAGACCCATTTCGAGCCAATGGATCAATCCTTTGAATATCGGCTCGTATCTTAAATCTTGCAGTGATTATATATAGATCTCATGGCACCACAGTAGTGGAAATATGTTTGTTGTTCTATAAAATCCACAAGATTGGTCAAGCGGAACTTTAGAGCAAATACCCGTAGGATCCATTGCTCCACGGATAGCTCTAAATTGGGGAACTAATTGAAGACCTAGAAACAGAAATATACCACCGTTTACCTAATCACAACACAAGCTATTAGATCAATAACGGAATGCGTAAATTGGTTTCGATGAAATATGGCGCCCACAGGGCTTAATATATTTACCGACAGATAATGTTAAATCTATGAAACACGATGTAAACCTTACCCCTCCTAGAGGTAGTAGTCAGCAACGAAAGGGCGAATGTATTAGCTTTAAAGGGAAGAGAGCTCGAGGTAAACCATTCGACGCAATGAAGGCTGAATTAAAAGTATGGGTCCCATAAGTCCTCTTGGAATAATGAAACGGTGGGTAGAAATACAACGATTCTATGGATTGACCCTAATGAGAGTAGAAATCTCCTCGAAATGAGCGAGTCTAAGGTTAGTATGATGGAACTAATTCTGAGTGGACACATAAGACTACAGACACAGCTAAACAAAATTGGCCTTGCGAATTCAGACTAATGTATAGCAAGTGAAACTCTGCAGCACTTTCTTTGCCACTGCCAGACTTTCGTCAAAGTTATATCCAAATATCTTGGGAATGATACTTTTCCGTATATAAAACTAGTGCCAAGACCCATTTCGAGCCTATGGAGCAATCTAATGTTATTTATTATTTAAGCCAGTTATGTTAGGACCTTTTATGGAGGCTGGGGTGAAACATGGCTCGATACTTTATAGTCGAATTTCTGAGTCTTTGTATACTCAGAAATTCGACTATATATATATTGTACAAAAAATGATTTCAATTTATTGATATACTCAAAATACGGACCGAAACTGCTATGTTACAAACATATGTATGAGGGGCTGTAGAAACAAAAGCTGCTATCTCCATTTTAGAAATTTTCGAATTGATTAAGAAATAGTTTTTCTACTTTCTTATTTTAATAGGTTCAGAAGAAAATGTAATGCAAGTTTGAAAGAAATTTACACAGAAATTGGATCCAAATTTTAAGGACAAATAAAAATACCCCCCCTTATATGATTTATAGGTTTATTGCACACAATATCTACAATTTTTAATTGAGCATCCTTATTAAAAGTTTTAAAATTCCTTAATACACCTATATATACTCATGTTATATGTATGCCTCCACAGCAAACATATGTCTATAGATATTTGGAGCGCAATTTATAATTAGGGTTCCTATAACCTCCAACAGCAGGGTATCAAAACAAGTTGAGATACATATACAACATTAAGTATTATAGTTTCCATAACATTTTAACATAAGAAACTATAAACTTCAAATTCATAATTTTAAATCTTGTTAAATTACCCGAATTGGAAAATGTCGGGAAATTAAAAACCCTGTTCTTATGTATGTATCTTTTAACAACTTTATTTATTATGAGTTTCGTTTATTTTCATTTTATTTAAAGAAAATATCATTAAGCTTATGGCATTAAAACACATGCTCACTAAAGTGTCGGTTAAGGTATACATTTGATAGGATTTTCTCGGTAGACATTTAAGTTGATTTAAGGGTGTTGAAATTTCAGCATACATATCAATTACAAATAAGATTGGCAATTATGATAATTTTCAACATGTTGTGTTTAACGTTTTTAAACAGTTTCATTTTAATGAAGTAATGTTTAAGCGTTATAAATCACAAAACGGAAATGCTTTTATTGAAACATTATCGGTATGTTATGGGTCTTATGAAAGCTCATTAATTTTACCGTGACTAAATCAAGGTATCTTTTGAAACATAAATTTTATTCTGCCGCATTCAATAAATTCAGCATTTTGATATTGTCTAATAAACCACAGCTCATTACACATTTATACACATTTCTTATATTATTTAATTCAATAGAAATTTTATATTTTCTTAGCCAAAATGTCAGTTTCTTTACTTTGTATTTGTGTATAATTCTTTGGCCATAAAATACAAAAGAAAGAAATACAGTAATACATTCGCACTTGGTTTACAAAGCAAATAAATATGTATATCAGATACAGGATGTCTTACAGTTTGTTTACAACTGGGACCGCAACCACTGTCGACGGCTGGCTATTGACATCCTTTACGAAAATAAAGTTTCTAATGCAAACTAACATATGGGCCCCATAACACCTTTAAGAATACTATACTAGACTATAGACTAGACTATAGACTAGACTATAGAATAGACTATATACTAGACTATAGACTAGACTATAGACTAGACTGGACTAGACTATAGACTAGACTAGACTAGACTAGACTAGACTAGACTAGACTAGACTAGACTAGACTAGACTAGACTAGACTATAGACTAGACTATAGACTAGACTATAGACTAGACTATAGACTAGACTATAGACTAGACTATAGACTAGACTATAGACTAGACTATAGACTAGACTATAGACTAGACTATAGACTAGACTATAGACTAGACTATAGACTAGACTATAGACTAGACTATAGACTAGACTATAGACTAGACTATAGACTAGACTATAGACTAGACTATAGACTAGACTATAGACTAGACTATAGACTAGACTATAGACTAGACTATAGACTAGACTATAGACTAGACTATAGACTAGACTATAGACTAGACTATAGACTAGACTATAGACTAGACTATAGACTAGACTATAGACTAGACTATAGACTATAGACTAGACTATAGACTAGACTATAGACTAGACTATAGACTAGACTATAGACTAGACTATAGACTAGACTATAGACTAGACTATAGACTAGACTATAGACTAGACTATAGACTAGACTATAGACTAGACTATAGACTAGACTATAGACTAGACTATAGTCTAGACTATAGACTAGACACTATAGACTAGACTATAGACTAAACTATAGACTAGACTATAGACTAGACTATAGACTAGACTATAGACTAGACTATAGACTAGACTATAGACTAGACTATAGACTAGACTATAGACCAGACTATAGACTAGACTATAGACTAGACTATAGACTAGACTATACTAGACTAGACTATTGACTAGACTAGACTAGACTATAGACTAGACTATAGAATAGACTATAGACTAGACTATAAACAAGACTATAGACTAGACTATTGACTAGACTAGACTATAGACTAGACTATAGACTAGACTATAGACTAGACTATAGACTAGACTATAGACTAGACTATTGACTAGACTAGACTATTGACTAGACTAGACTATAGACTAGACTATGGACTAGACTATAGACTAGACTATAGACTAGACTATAGACTAGACTATAGACTAGACTATAGACTAGACTATAGACTAGACTATAGACTAGACTATTGACTAGACTAGACTATAGACTAGACTATTGACTAGACTAGACTATAGACTAGACTATAGACTAGACTATAGACTAGACTATAGACTAGACTATAGACTAGACTATAGACTAGACTATAGACTAGACTATAGACTAGACTATAGACTAGACTATAGACTAGACTATAGACTAGACTATAGACTAGACTATAGACTAGACTATAGACTAGACTATAGACTAGACTATAGACTAGACTATGACTAGACTATAACTATACTATAGACAGACTATAGACTAGACTATAGACTAGACTATAGACTAGACTATAGACTAGACTATAGACTAGACTATAGACTAGACTATAGACTAGACTATAGACTTAGACTATAGACTAGACTATAGACTAGACTATAGACTAGACTATAGACTAGACTATAGACTAGACTATAGACTAGACTATAGACTAGACTATAGACTAGACTATAGACTAGACTATAGACTAGAACTATAGACTAGACTATAGACTAGACTATAGACTAGACTATAGACTAGACTATAGACTAGACTATAGACTAGACTATAGACTAGACTACTAGACTATAGACCAAGACTATAGACTAGACTATAGACTAGACTAGACTATAGACTAGACTATTGACTAGACTAGACTAGACTATAGACTAGACTATAGACTAGACTATAGACTAGACTATAGAATAGACTATAGACTAGACTATAAACTAGACTATAGACTAGACTATTGACTAGACTAGACTATAGACTAGACTATAGACTAGACTATTGACTAGACTAGACTATAGACTAGACTATAGACTATAGACTAGACTATAGACTATAGACTAGACTATAGACTAGACTATAGACTAGACTATTGACTAGACTAGACTATAGACTAGACTATAGACTAGACTATTGACTAGACTAGACTATAGACTAGACTATAGACTAGACTATAGACTAGACTATAGACTAGACTATAGACTAGACTATAGACTAGACTATAGACTAGACTATAGACTAGACTATAGACTAGACTATAGACTAGACTATAGACTAGACTATAGACTAGACTATAGACTAGACTATAGACTAGACTATAGACTAGACTATAGACTAGACTATAGACTAGACTATAGACTAGACTATAGACTAGACTATAGACTAGACTATAGACTAGACTATAGACTAGACTATAGACTAGACTATAGACTAGACTATAGACTAGACTATAGACTAGACTATAGACTAGACTATAGACTAGACTATAGACTAGACTTAGACTAGACTATAGACTAGACTATAGACTAGACTATAGACTAGACTATAGACTAGACTATAGACTAGACTATAGACTAGACTATAGACTAGACTATAGACTAGACTATAGACTAGACTATAGACTAGACTATAGACTAGACTATAGACTAGACTATAGACTAGACTATAGACTAGACTATAGACTAGACTATAGACTAGACTATAGACTAGACTATAGACTAGACTATAGACTAGACTATAGACTAGACTATAGACTAGACTATAGACTAGACTATAGACTAGACTATAGACTAGACTATAGACTAGACTATAGACTAGACATAGACTAGACTATAGACTAGACTATAGACTAGACTATAGACTAGACTAGACTATATACTAGACTATAGATTAGACTATAGACTAGACTATAGACTAGACTATAGACTAGACTATAGACTAGACTATAGACTAGACTATAGACTAGACTATAGACTAGACTATAGACCAGACTATAGACTAGACTATAGACTAGACTACAGATTAGACTATAGACTAGACTATAGACTAGACTATAGACTAGACTATAGACTAGACTATAGACTAGACTATCGATTGACTATAGGCTAGACTATAGACTATACTATAGACTATACTATAGACTATAGGTCTCGGTAGGTTAGTGGTTAGTGTTCTAGTCTGGTAGACCGGAGGTGGTGGGTTCGATTCCCACCTGAGGCACTGGTTAAGGAGCGCACAACAGGCCCGATAGAGGCCTAGGTGTATTTCTTCGGATTTGATGTATATACATCCTCCTTTCAAACTAACTAACTAACTAACTAACTAACTATAGACTAGACTATAGACTAGACCATAGACTAGACTACAGACTAGACTATAGACTAGACTATAGACTAGACTATAGACTAGACTATAGACTAGACTATAGACTAGACTATAGACTAGACTATATACTAGACTATATACTAGACTATAGACTAGACTATAGACTAGACCATAGACTAGACTATAGACTAGACTATAGACTAGACTATAGACTAGACTATAGACTAGACTATAGACTAGACTATAGACTAGACTATAGACTAGACTATAGACTAGACTATAGACTAGACTATAGACTAGACTATAGACTAGACTATTGACTAGACTATAGACTAGACTATAGACTAGACTATAGACTAGACTATAGACTAGACTATAGACTAGACTAAAGACTAGACTATAGACTAGACTATAGACTAGACTATAGACTAGACTATAGACTAGACTATAGACTAGACTATAGACTAGACTATAGACTAGACTATAGACTAGACTATAGACTAGACTATAGACTAGACTATAGACTAGACTATAGACCAGACTATAGACTAGACTATAGACCAGACTATAGACTAGACTATAGACTAGACTATAGACTAGACTATGACTAGACTATAGACTAGACTATAGACTAGACTATAGACTAGACTATAGACTAGACTATAGACTAGATATAGACTAGACTATAGACTAGACTATAGACTAGACTATAGACTAGACTATAGACTAGACTATAGACTAGACTATAGACTAGACTACACGAGACTATAGACTAGACTATTGACTAGACTATAGACTAGACTATAGACTAGACTATAGACTAGACTATAGACTAGACTATTGACTAGACTAGACTATAGACTAGACTATAGACTAGACTATTGACTACACTAGACTATAGACTAGACTATAGACTAGACTATAGACTAGACTATAGACTAGACTATAGACTAGACTATAGACTAGACTATAGACTAGACTATAGACTAGACTATAGACTAGACTATAGACTAGACTCTAGACTAGACTATAGACTAGACTATAGACTAGACTATAGACTAGACTATAGACTAGACATAGACCAGACTATAGACTAGACTATAGACCAGACTATAGACTAGACTATAGACTAGACTATAGACTAGACTATAGACTAGACTATAGACTAGACTATAGACTAGACTATAGACTAGACTATAGACTAGACTATAGACTAGACTATAGACTAGACTATAGACTAGACTATAGACTAGACTATAGACTAGACTATAGACTAGACTACAGACTAGACTATAGACTAGACTATTGACTAGACTATAGACTAGACTATAGACTAGACTATAGACTAGACTATAGACTAGACTATAGACTAGACTATAGACTAGACTATAGACTAGACTATAGACTAGACTATAGACTAGACTATAGACTAGACTATGACTAGACTATAGACTAGACTATAGACTAGACTATAGACTAGACTATAGACTAGAATATAGACTAGACTATAGACTAGACTATAGACTAGACTATAGACTAGACTATAGACTAGACTATAGACTAGACTATAGACTAGACTATAGACCAGACTATAGACTAGACTAAAGACCAGACTATAGACTAGACTATAGACTAGACTATAGACTAGACTATAGACTAGACTATAGACTAGACTATAGACTAGACTATAGACTAGACTATAGACTAGACTATAGACTAGACTATAGACTAGACTATAGACTAGACTATAGACTAGACTATAGACTAGACTATAGACTAGACTAAAGACTAGACTATAGACTAGACTATAGACTAGATTATAGACTAGTCTATAGACTAGATTATAGACTAGACTATAGACTAGATTATAGACCAGACTATAGACTAGACTATAGACTAGACTATAGACTAGATTATAGACCAGACTATAGACTAGACTATAGACTAGACTATAGACTAGACTATAGACTAGACTATAGACTAGACTATAGACTAGACTATAGACTAGACTATAGACTAGACTATAGACTAGACTATAGACCAGACTATAGACTAGACTATAGACTAGACTATAGACTAGACTATAGACTAGACTATAGACTAGACTATAGACTAGACTATAGACTAGACTATAGACTAGACTATAGACTAGACTATAGACTAGACTATAGACCAGACTATAGACTAGACTATAGACTAGACTATAGATTAGACTATAGACTAGACTATAGACTAGACTATAGACTAGACTATAGACTAGACTATAGACTAGACTACAGACTAGACTATAGACTAGACTATAGACTAGACTATAGACTAGACTATAGACTAGACTATAGACTAGACTATAGACTAGACTATAGACTAGACTATAGACTAGACTATAGACTAGACTATAGACTAGACTATAGACTAGACTATAGACTAGACTATAGACTAGACTATAGACTAGACTATAGACTAGACTATAGACTAGACTATAGACTAGACTATAGACTAGACTATTGACTACAATAGACTATAGACTAGACTATAGACTAGACTATAGACTAGACTATAGACTAGACTATAGACTAGACTATAGACTAGACTATAGACTAGACTATAGACTAGACTATAGACTAGACTATAGACTAGACTATAGACTAGACTATAGACTAGACTATAGACTAGACTATAGACTAGACTATAGACTAGACTATAGACTAGACTATAGACTAGACTATAGACTAGACTATAGACCAGACTATAGACTAGACTATAGACCAGACTATAGACTAGACTATAGACTAGACTATAGACTAGACTATAGACTAGACTATAGACTAGACTATAGACTAGACTATAGACTAGACTATAGACTAGACTATAGACTAGACTATAGACTAGACTATAGACTAGACTATAGACTAGACTATAGACTAGACTATAGACTAGACTATAGAGTAGACTATAGACTAGACTATAGACTAGACTATAGACTAGACTATAGACTAGACTATAGACTAGACTACAGACTAGACTATAGACTAGACTATTGACTAGACTATAGACTAGACTATAGACTAGACTATAGACTAGACTATAGACTAGACTATAGACTAGACTATAGACTAGACTATAGACTAGACTATAGACTAGACTATAGACTAGACTATAGACTAGACTACAGACTAGACTATAGACTAGAATATAGACTAGACTATAGACTAGACTATAGACTAGACTATAGACTAGACTATAGACTAGACTATAGACTAGACTATAGACCAGACTATAGACTAGACTATAGACTAGACTATAGACTAGACTATAGACTAGACTATAGACTTGACTATAGACTAGACTATAGACTAGACTATAGACTAGACTATAGACTAGACTATAGACTAGACTATAGACTAGACTATAGACTAGACTATAGACTAGATTATAGACTAGATTATAGACTAGACTATAGACTAGATTATAGACTAGACTATAGACTAGATTATAGACCAGACTATAGACTAGACTATAGACTAGACTATAGACTAGATTATAGACCAGACTATAGACTAGACTATAGACTAGACTATAGACTAGACTATAGACTAGACTATAGACTAGACTATAGACTAGACTATAGACTAGACTATAGACTAGACTATAGACTAGACTATAGACTAGACTATAGGACCAGACTATAGACTAGACTATAGACTAGACTATAGACTAGACTATAGACTAGACTATAGACTAGACTATAGACTAGACTATAGACTAGACTATAGACTAGACTATAGACTAGACTATAGACTAGACTATAGACTAGACTATAGACTAGACTATAGACCAGACTATAGACTAGACTATAGACTAGACTATAGACTAGACTATAGACTAGACTATAGACTAGACTATAGACTAGACTAAGACTAGACTATAGACTAGACTATAGACTAGACTATAGACTAGACTATAGACTAGACTATAGACTAGACTATAGACTAGACTATAGACTAGACTATAGACTAGACTATAGACTAGACTATAGACTAGACTATAGACTAGACTATAGACTAGACTATAGACTAGACTATAGACTAGACTATAGACTAGACTATAGACTAGACTATAGACTAGACTATAGACTAGACTATAGACTAGACTATAGACTAGACTATAGACTAGACTATAGACTAGACTATAGACTAGACTATAGACTAGACTATAGACTAGACTATAGACTAGACTATAGACTAGACTATAGACTAGACTATAGACTAGACTATAGACTAGACTATAGACTAGACTATAGACTAGACTATAGACTAGACTATAGACTAGACTATAGACTAGACTATAGACTAGACTATAGACTAGACTATAGACTAGACTATAGACTAGACTATAGACTAGACTATAGACTAGACTATAGACTAGACTATAGACTAGACTATAGACTAGACTATAGACTAGACTATAGACTAGACTATAGACTATAGATAGACTATAGACTAGACTATAGACTAGACTATAGACTAGACTATAGACTAGACTATAGACTAGACTATAGACTAGACTATAGACTAGACTATAGACTAGACTATAGACTAGACTATAGACTAGACTATAGACTAGACTATAGACTAGACTATAGACTAGACTATAGACTAGACTATAGACTAGACTATAGACTAGACTATAGACTAGACTATAGACTAGACTAGACTAGACTATAGACTAGACTATAGACTAGACTATAGACTAGACTATAGACTAGACTATAGACTAGACTATAGACTAGACTATAGACTAGACTATAGACTAGACTATAGACTAGACTATAGACTAGACTATAGACTAGACTATAGACTAGACTATAGACTAGACTATAGACTAGACTATAGACCAGACTATAGACTAGACTATAGACCAGACTATAGACTAGACTATAGACTAGATATAGACTAGACTATAGACTAGACTATAGACTAGACTATAGACTAGACTAGACTAGACTATAGACTAGACTAAAGACTAGACTATAGACTAGACTATAGACTAGACTATAGACTAGATTATAGACTAGACTATAGACTAGACTATAGACTAGACTATAGACTAGACTAGACTAGACTATAGACTAGACTATAGACTAGACTATAGACTAGACTATAGACTAGACTATAGACTAGACTATAGACTAGACTATAGACTAGACTATAGACTAGACTATAGACTAGACTAAAGACTAGACTATAGACTAGACTATAGACTAGACTATAGACTAGATTATAGACTAGACTATAGACTAGACTATAGACTAGACTATAGACTAGACTATAGACTAGACTATAGACTAGACTAATACTAGACTATAGACTAGACTATAGACTAGACTATAGACTAGACTATAGACTAGACTATAGACTAGACTATAGACTAGACTATAGACTAGACTATAGACTAGACTATAGACTAGACTATAGACCAGACTATAGACTAGACTATAGACCAGACTATAGACTAGACTATAGACTAGACTATAGACTAGACTATAGACTAGACTATAGACTAGACTATAGACTAGACTATAGACTAGACTATAGACTAGACTATAGACTAGACTATAGACTAGACTATAGACTAGACTATAGACTAGACTAAGACTAGACTATAGACTAGACTATAGACTAGACTATAGACTAGACTATAGACTAGACTATAGACTAGACTATAGACTAGACTATAGACTAGACTATAGACTAGACTATAGACTAGACTATAGACTAGACTATAGACTAGACTATAGACTAGACTATAGACTAGACTAGACTAGACTATAGACTAGACTATAGACTAGACTATAGACTAGACTATAGACTAGACTATAGACTAGACTATAGACTAGACTATAGACTAGACTATAGACTAGACTATAGACTAGACTATAGACTAGACTAGACTAGACTATAGACTAGACTATAGACTAGACTATAGACTAGACTATAGACTAGACTATAGACTAGACTATAGACTAGACTATAGACTAGACTATAGACTAGACTATAGACTAGACTATAGACTAGACTATAGACTAGACTATAGACTAGACTATAGACTAGACTATAGACTAGACTATAGACTAGACTATAGACTAGACTATAGACTAGACTATAGACTAGACTATAGACTAGACTATAGACTAGACTATAGACTAGACTATAGACTAGACTATAGACTAGACTATAGACTAGACTATAGACTAGACTATAGACTAGACTATAGAAAGACTATAGACTAGACTAGACTAGACTATAGACTAGACTATAGACTAGACTATAGACTAGACTATAGACTAGACTATAGACTAGACTATAGACTAGACTATAGACTAGACTATAGACTAGACTATAGACTAGACTATAGACTAGACTATAGACTAGACTATAGACTAGACTATAGACTAGACTATAGACTAGACTATAGACTAGACTATAGACTAGACTATAGACTAGACTATAGACTAGACTATAGACTAGACTATAGACTAGACTCTAGACTAGACTATAGACTAGACTATAGACTAGACTATAGACTAGACTATAGACTAGACTATAGACTAGACTATAGACTAGACTATAGACTAGACTATAGACTAGATTATAGACTAGACTATAGACTAGATTATAGACTAGACTATAGACTAGACTATAGACTAGACTATAGACTAGACTATAGACTAGACTATAGACTAGACTATAGACTAGACTATAGACTAGACTATAGACTAGACTATAGACTAGACTATAGACTAGACTCTAGACTAGACTCTAGACTAGACTCTAGACTAGACTATAGACTGCACTATAGACTAGACTATAGACTAGACTAGTCTAGTCTAGTCTAGTCTAGTCTAGTCTAGTCGTCTAGTCTAGTCTAGTCTAGTCTAGTCTAGTCTAGTCTAGTCTATAGTCTAGTCTAGTCTATAGCCTAGTCTATAGACTTCCAAAAGCTGCGTGCTACAATCGCTCGATTGTCGTCATCGGTGCCTATAGACTAGACTATAGACTAGACTATAGACTAGACTATAGACTAGACTATAGACTAGACTATAGACTAGACTATAGACTAGACTATAGACTAGACTATAGACTAGACTATAGACTAGACTATAGACTAGACTATAGACTAGACTATAGACTAGACTATAGACTAGACTATAGACTAGACTATAGACTAGACTATAGACTAGACTATAGACTAGACTATAGACTAGACTATAGACTAGACTATAGACTAGACTATAGACTAGACTATAGACTAGACTATAGACTAGACTATAGACTAGACTATAGACTAGACTATAGACTAGACTATAGACTAGACTATAGACTAGACTATAGACTAGACTATAGACTAGACTATAGACTAGACTATAGACTAGACTAGACTCTAGACTAGACTCTAGACTAGGACTATAGACTGCACTATAGACTAGACTATAGACTAGGACTATAGGACTAGACTAGTCTAGTCTAGTCTAGTCTAGTCTAGTCTAGTCTAGTCTAGTCTAGTCTAGTCTAGTCTAGTCTATTCGTCTAGTCTCGGTCTAGTCTATAGACTTCCAAAAGCTGCGTGCTACAATCGCTCGATTGTCGTCATCTGTGCCAATTGTAATCAAGCTTTTATGATGTACATGTTGTCATACATACCCATCTAGCAAATACTTATTTAGACAATAAAAAAGAGAATAAAACCAGAAAAAAAGTAACCTTTGAATGTCCTTCTTTTGGTGGCTTTCTACTATCATCATTTTTATCCTTTAAACCAAAAACACAATAACGTTATACTTGGAATCAAACTATACAAATTTGTTTTTGATATGGAAGCTGCTGCTGTATTTGTACAAAATATATAATCTCTAGTATACTTGGTAACCATGAGAGAAGGAAACAGACCCACATACACAACCCTCCAAAATACCACATGAGAACAATTGCATGTATTCGTTTGTATGTGGTGTATGGCTAGGACATACATAACAAGTTTGTATACCCTACGGTTTTTCGTGGAGTCTTTGTTTTCCTTATATCGTTTTTAAGTAATCTGGAGGATAATCTTTTTTCCGTCTACTATTCCTCAAAATCATGTTAATTCTGTAATCATTGCTTGGAACAGTCACTCCACACAGCAGGGTATGTGCATACGTATGTATTTGTTTGTAAGTAACTGTATCCGAGGATGTTTCTTTCCAAGTGTACTTGTAAACTTGCAACAATAGACTGACAATGAAGAGAATAAATGTTTTACTTTTTACTCTTTAACAATTTCTTGTCTAAAGGACTATAAAAAAAATATCAACAAACATTTTATTAGATCCTTTGCCAAAAGAATTTTTCTTGTTTGTTTTTGTATAAATAAGAAAAGTCGATAAAAAATTATTTTTACAAGTGACCATTCATTGTATTGATGGTCATAAAATTTTCGGTTTCCAAATGTTTGTCAATATTACAAATTATTGCTTTCTACTACAATAACAAGTCCAAAAAGCTACACTTGGCAAGGACTACTTACCAAATACCCTTCATCACCCCCTACTAAAACATCAAACCATCATTATAATTAATAGAACAAATTTACAAGGACTTTTGTTTGTTTTTCTTACTGGCTTTATTTTATTTTAGGAATTATTATTATTATTATTATGATTACCCTAAAAAAATTCTATAATTTAATAAAATTACTTATTCTATATAATGAACAAAAATCTCATATTTGACTATCAGCACAAAACAGTATTTTAGTCAATACAAAATTGACATTTAACATTTTTCACTTTATTTCTTTATTACATTTCATTACATTTACATTACATTAACTTTTGTTATACTTACATACATACAAACATACAAATATGTACATCACTTTATAAATTTATTTATAACTGTATTGATACATTGAAAACATTTTGTTAATATTGTCAATTTACAAACAAGTGCAATAATCCCACGTATTGCAGTATTGCTGCAACTATATTAGGGTGGTGCAAAAATAAATGAAAAACAAGTAAAACTGTATAGTCTAGCATGCTCAATCATATTTTACCCTACACCAGTTATTATGTTATAAATGTGGTTTATCTTTAATAATAAAGCATTTAAGTTGGTTTTTAAACTCAATTACAAAAAAATTTTACAATTTGTTGAAAAATAAAGTGTTTTTCTGAAAGAAGGCTTCTAAGGGGGCAAGGTTAAATATGGGCCTATTCTTTTTTCTACAGGTATTTATGTTTACATTACTGTTTTTTTATGCAGAATTTCATTGTGATACTAGTGTTTATTCGTGAATTATTGAATAGTGTCAAATTAGGCCCCGAACATTATGAAAACCCTATTTGGATGTTCAATTATATGCGGCCAAGATATAATTAACCGATTTTAACCATTTTCAATAGGCTTCGTTCTTGAGTCAAACTCAGGAAAAGCATACATTGAAAATTTCACTAGAGGTACTCTACGCTATGCAGACGATAAGTGGTTGTCATTGAAAAGTATGTTGTGGAGTTAGTACAAGTCATTACCAGATTTTTGCTGGGAGAGAAATGTTTCTAATTTCATTAGATTATATTGAAAATAGCGAACTGTAGTTTGTAGAGAAAGTTTACATAGACGGAAGGACACCGGTCAGAAAAAAATTTTGAGACGATTAGTATAAATTAAGGTGGTTGGCGTTACATAGTTCAGAAGTAAAGTGGTAGAGGCTAGAACGAGTAAGAAATTAAAGTCAAAGCGAAATCATGTTTCTGTGGTCCATATCAGGAACGAAATACGTTAATTAGCTAGTTAGTTAGTTAGTTAGTTAGTTAGTTATTTAGTTAGTTAGTTAGTTGTTAGTTAGTTAGTAGTTAGTTAGTTAGTTAGTTAGTAGTTAGTTAGTAGTTAGTTAGTTAGTTAGTTAGTTAGTTAGTTAGTTAGTTAGTTAGTTAGTTAGTTAGTAGTTAGTTAGTTAGTTAGTTAGTTAGTTAGTAGTTAGTTAGTGTAGTTAGTTAGTAGTTAGTTAGTTAGTGAGTTAGTTAGTTAGTTAGTTAGTTAGTTAGTTAGTTAGTAGTTAGTTAGTTAGTTAGTTAGTTAGTTAGTTAGTTAGTTAGTTAGTTAGTTAGTTAAGTTAGTAGTTAGTTAGTTAGTTAGTTAGTTAGTAGGTAGTTAGTTAGTTAGTTAGTTAGTTAGTAGTTAGTTAGTTAGTTAGTTAGTTAGTTAGTTAGTTAGTTAGTTAGTTAGTTAGTTAGTTAGTTAGTTAGTTAGTTAGTTAGTTAGTTAGTTAGTTAGTTAGTTAGTTAGTTAGTTAGTTAGTTCGTTAGTTAGTAGTTAGTTAGTTAGTTAGTTAGTTAGTAGTTAGTTAGTTAGTAGTAGGTAGTTAGTTAGTTAGTAGTAGTTAGTTAGTAGTTAGTTAGTTAGTTAGTAGTTAGTTAGTTAGTTAGTTAGTTAGTTAGTTAGTTAGTTAGTTAGTTAGTAGTTAGTTAGTAGTTAGTTAGTTCGTTAGTTCGTTAGTTCGTTAGTTAGTTAGTTCGTTAGTTAGTTAGTTAGTTAGTTAGTTAGTTAGTTAGTTAGTTAGTTAGTTAGTTCGTTAGTTGTTAGTAGTTAGTTAGTTAGTTAGTAGTAGTTAGGTAGTTAGTTAGTTAGTTAGTTAGTTAGTTAGATTAGTTAGTTAGTAGAGTTAGTTAGTAGTAGTTAGTTAGTTAGTTAGTTAGTTAGTTTAGTTAGTTAGTTAGTTAGTTAGTTAGTTGTTAGATTAGTTAGTTATTAGTTAGTTGTTCGTAGTTAGTAGTTAGTAGGTAGTTAGTTAGTTAGTTAGCTAGTTAGTTAGTTAGTTAGTTGTAGTTAGTAGTTTAGTTAGTTAGTTAGTTAGTTAGTTAGTTAGTTAGTTAGTTAGTTAGTTAGTTAGTTAGTTAGTAGTTAGTTAGTTAGTTAGTTAGTTAGTTAGTTAGTTAGTTAGTTAGTTAGTTAGTTAGCTTAGTTAGTTAGTTAGTTAGTTAGTTAGTTAGTTAGTTAGTTAGTTAGTTAGGTTAGTTAGTTAGTTAGTTAGTTAGTTAGTTAGTTAGTAGTTAGTTAGTTAGTTAGTTAGTTAGTTAGTTAGTTAGTTAGTAGTTAGTTAGTTAGTTAGTTAGTTAGTTAGTTAGTTAGTTAGTTAGTTAGTTAGTTAGTTAGTTAGTTAGTTAGTTAGTTAGTTAGTAGTTAGTTAGTAGTTAGTTAGTTAGTTAGTTAGTTAGTTAGTTAGTAGTTAGTTAGTTAGTTAGTTAGTTAGTTAGTTAGTTGTAGTTAGTTAGTTAGTTAGTTAGTTAGTTAGTTAGTTAGTTAGTTAGTTAGTTAGTTAGTTAGTTAGTTAGTTAGTTAGTTAGTTAGTTAGTTAGTTAGTTAGTTAGTTAGTAGTTAGTTAGTTAGTTAGTTAGTTAGTTAGTTAGTTAGTTAGTTAGTTAGTTAGTTAGTTAGTTAGTTAGTTAGTTAGTTAGTAGTTAGTTAGTTAGTTAGTTAGTTAGTTAGTTAGTTAGTTAGTTAGTTAGTTAGTTAGTTAGTTAGTTAGTTAGTTAGTTAGTTAGTTAGTTAGTTAGTTAGTTAGTTAGTTAGTTAGTTAGTTAGTTAGTAGTTAGTTAGTTAGTTAGTAGTTAGTTAGTTAGTTAGTTAGTTAGTTAGTTAGTAGTTAGTTAGTTAGTTAGTTAGTTAGTTAGTTAGTAGTTAGTTAGTTAGTAGTTAGTTAGTTAGTTAGTAGTTAGTTAGTTAGTTAGTTAGTTAGTTAGTTAGTTAGTAGTTAGTTAGTTAGTTAGTTAGTTAGTTAGTTAGTTAGTTAGTTAGTTAGTTAGTTAGTTAGTTAGTTAGTAGTTAGTTAGTTAGTTAGTTAGTTAGTTAGTTAGTAGTAGTTAGTTAGTTAGTTAGTTAGTTAGTTAGTTAGTTAGTTAGTTAGTTAGTTAGTAGTTAGTTAGTTAGTTAGTTAGTTAGTTAGTTAGTTAGTTAGTTAGTTAGTTAGTTAGTTAGTTAGTTAGTTAGTTAGTTAGTTAGTAGTTAGTTAGTTAGTTAGTTAGTTAGTTAGTTAGTTAGTTAGTTAGTTAGTTAGTTAGTAGTTAGTTAGTTAGTTAGTTAGTTAGTTAGTTAGTTAGTTAGTTAGTAGTTAGTAGTTAGTTAGTTAGTTAGTTAGTTAGTTAGTTATAAATTTCGATGAAAGGGAGCTGCCCTAATACAGCACACATATGATTTCTTTGCACATTTTTGTATTAATGTGCTGTTGTATGATAGGGAATGTTTGCGGTTGTTCATTTTCGATTTCAAAAGCATCCATTATCCTTCGATCGCATATGAATGCGATACAAAATGTTTCAATTCCTTTATATTTCAATCATGTCTATATTTTATACATATTTATTTAAATGCTGGAACACACTGTTTGTAAATATTTCCACACAACCATTTTAAATGTTTATTATGGGATTTCATTGCAATTTAAAATGATAAATTGTAGTATTTTTAGGGGGAAATAACGAAAAGGAATTTAAACATAAAATAAGTAAAATAATTTACTATGTAATTTTTATTTCTGTTAAATTTAAGGATTTTATGTGAAATAAATTTAACCAAATTACAAAATTTTTATTTCAGCTCATACGTTTTCTGTGAAGCAGTAAATTATGTATGTAAATTAAAAAATACGCTTCAATGCAGCTAAATCTTCCTCTATAACATCATTAACAACTCTTAAGCGTATTTAATTCAATTTATGAAAATTAATTCTTTATAAAAACCTACTTTTCTTAAATAATTCTCAGAATCCCATAAGCGTTTAGTGTCTTTTCAACTGTGATTCAATGATTTCAAATTAAATATTCATCTAAATATTTAAATCAATAAACATCATTTTGCTATTTATTTTCATACGAAAAAGTAAATGTTTTCAGATTTCTATTTTTTGGTCTCACCCACCAGTGGAACAGACACTTTCACGCTTGTATCCTTAACGAAAAAGAAAATGAATAAAAAAAATTTTTTACATTTGTTTGAAACCGAAATTATTCTTTTACTCTAGGTTGAGGAAATGAATGTTTAAACGACAAAACATTTTCCGTTACAAGTCTTTCATTATGTAAATATTTGTAAATATATGAATCTTTCTATACATTCAGACAAAAGGATGTATGAATGAATGTCTTTGGATTGAAAACTTAAATCTCATAGATGACAAAATCAACATACGAATAGTATAACAAGAAATTATTTCACATACTTATGCATAATAAAGAAGATACTTTTTTTTGTGTTTGTCGTTGTCTTTGGCTAGTTTATTCATGCAATATTGAAATGATACAGTGGGAAACAAAACTGTTGTGTGTAAATGGAATTTGGAATATCTACTAGGTGTTCCGTTGGTAACACCTATAAGCTCATTTTAGCCCTAAATTAAAACTAATACATAGTAATTTTACAACTTGAGAAACCTGAGGTATTGTTAGCATATTTTGGTTCCGATACACAATAACTCCAACGGATGGAAATCACAAAACTAACATGACCCCAAGAGGCCCAAAATGAAGTGATATCGGTAGATTTAGGCTTATTGATATAGATCTTCAACTCCCAACAACATTATAGTCTCAGGGCAACAAACAGTGATTTTGGAAACTTTGGAACTAATCGCAAATATATTCTTAACTGTCTCAGGGTATCAGGGTTAGTTTTGCCTAAAGTCAATGAAATTTTACTGAGATACTTTTTGGTCCGAATGGGATCACTTTTACAATGGGTAAAAGTGAAAGGGAAATCCACTCATCATCTTCAAAGCTTTGTAATTGTGTTGGTAAATGGAACTCCTGATAAATTCGGCTATATAGTTTTCATTCCCACTGTTGTATCACCATAAATACTCATATGTAAGAGTGTTTATGTGCGTAAAAGTGGAAATCAAAAAAGTTTTCTTTTTGAAACTTTTATCTTAAACACACTCCCTGACATAAAAAAATTTCCC